>NW_006921801.1:4256851-4282932 GCF_000298275.1 Orycteropus afer afer
GCACCATCTAGTTCTTCTGGTCTCAGTCATGAAGGCCGAGGATCGTATGGGTGTACTATTGCTAGGACTAATTGTTTCCATGAATTTTTGGTTTTCTTCATTCTTCATTGCTCTGGATGAGGAGAGACCCATTGTTGAATCTAGATGGCTGCTTGAAAGCTTTTAAGATCCCAGTCGCTACTCACCAAAGTAGGAGGTGGAACAATGTTTTGTGTAGTATGTTATGCCAGCAGCTCAATATCTTTAGCCAAAACAAGGCCAGGAGCTGACTGTGGAATGACCATCAACTGCTCATATGCAAGTTCCAGTTGAAGCTGAAGACAATTAAAACAAGTCCATGAGAGCCAAAATAAGACCTTGATTATATCCCTCCTGAATTTAGAGACCATCTAAAGAATAGATTTGATGTACTGAACACCAGTGACTGAAAACCAGAGGAATTGTGGGATGACATCAAGAACATTATCCAGGAAGAAAGTAAGAGGTCATTAAAAAGATGAGGAAAGAAGAAAAGACCAAAATGGATGTCAGAAGAGACTCTGAAACTTGCTTTTGAGTGGAGAGTAGCTAAAGCAAGTGGAGGAAATGACAAGATAAAAGAGCTGAACAAAATATTTCAAAGAGTAGCTCGAGCAGACAAAGCCAATTACTATAATGAAATATGTAAAGACCTGGAGTTAAAAAATCAAAAGGGAAGAACGTGCTTGGCATTTCTCAAGCTGAAAGAACTGAGGGACAAATTTAAGCCTCAAGTTGCAATATTGAAAGATTCTGTGGGCAAAATATTGAATGATGTCAGCAGCATCAAAAGAAGATGGAAGGAATACACAGAGTCATTGTACCAAAAAGAACTGGTCGGTCTTCATCCATTTCAGGAGGTGGCATATGTTCAAGAACTAATGGTATTGAAGGAAGGAGTTGAAGCTGTATGAAAGAAATTGTCAAAAAACAAGCCTCCAGGAGTTGAGAGAATACTCACTGAGATGTTTCAACAAATTGATGCCCTGCTGGAGGCACTCATTCTGTTATGCCAAGAGATTTGCAAGACAGCTGCCTGGCCAATTGACTGGAAGAGATCCATATTTGTACTCATTCCAAAAAGAAGTGATCCCACAGAATGTGGAAATTATCAAAGAATATCATTAATATTGTATGGAAGTAGAATCTTATTGAAGATAATTCAAAAACAGTTGCAGCAATATATTGATAGAGAACTTCCAGAAATGCAAGCTGGATTCAGAAGAGGCCATGGAATGAGGGATATCATTGCTGATATCAAATGGATCTTGGCTCAAAGCAAAGAGTACCAGAAAGATGTTTACTTATGTTTTATTGACTATGCAAAAGCATTTGATTGTGTGGATTATATAACAAATTGTGGATAACATTGAGAAGAATGGGGATTCTAAAACACTTAAATGTACTCATGAGGAACCTATACATAGACCCAGGAGGCTGTTCAAACAGAACAAGGGGACGCTGCATGATTTAAAATCAAGAAGGGAGTGAATCAAGGTTGTATCCTTTCACCGTACTTATTCAGTCTACATGCTGAGCAAATAATCCGAGAAGCTAGACTTTAGGAAGAAGAACGTGGCATCAAGATTGGAGAACGAATCATTAACAACCTGTGATACACTGATGACACAACTTTCCTTGCTGAAAGTGAGGATGACTTGAAGCACTTACTGATGAACATTGAAGACTACAGTCTGCAGTATGGATTACATCTTGATATAAAGAAAATAAAAATCTTTGCCACTGCTCTTTTAAGCAGCATCATGATGAATGGAGAAAAGATTGAAGTTATCAAAAACTTCATTCACATTGCTTGGTTCTGTAATCGATGCCAATGGAAGCAGCAGTCAGGACATCAGATGATGTATGTGTGTGGGGAAAATCAGCTGGAAAAGATCTCTTTCAAGTACTGAAGAGCAAAGATGTCTCCTTGAGGATTAGGGTACGTCTGACACAAGCCATGATATTTTCATTCGCCTCCTATGCCTGTGAGAGCTGGACAATGAATAAGGAAGACCAAAGAATAATTGAAGCTTTTGAGTTGTGGTGCTGGCGAAGAATGCTGAAAGTACCAGGGACTGCTAAAAGAGCTAACAAATCTGTCCTGGAGGAAGTGCAGCCATTGAAATGCTCCTTGGAAGCGAGAACAGCCAGAGTTCGCCTCACCTACTTTGGCCATGTTATCAGAAGAGACCATTCCCTGAAGAAGAATGTCATGCTTGGTAGGGTGGAGGGTCAACGAAAGAGGGGAAGGCCCTCAAGGAGATGGATTGACAAATGGCTGCGGTGATGGGCTCAAGTATAGTAAAGATCATGGAGGTGGCGCAGGACTGGGCAGTGTTTCGTTCTGCTGTGCATAGGGTGGCTAAGAACTGGAGACGACTCGACAGCACCTAACAACAACAACAATCTGAGAATATGCTCCTCCTTTTTGGTTTGGTTTGAGCAATAGATTTCTTTCTTACTAGCAATGAACTAATCTAAAATATAAAAAATATAAGTTCTAACTTGTGCATTAGAATTGGGTCTGGAAAAATTAATGTTTCAAAAATATGAGTCTTAAAATCCAGCTATAAATATTTAAATTACTGTATTATATCAATAATGGAGCTCTGCGTAGGGCAAGCAAGACTGCTAACCAGAAGGTTGGAGCTTCAAGTCCACCAGCCACTCCACAGAAGGAAGACTGCAATCTACTTACATAAAGATTTACTGCTTCAGAAACCCAACCAAAAACCAAACCAAACTCACTGCCATCGAGTCAATTCTGACTCATAGCGACCTCTTTTGGGTTTCTAAGGTGGTAAATCTTTATGGAAGTAGATTGCTCAGTCTTCCTTCCGCAGAGTGGCTGGTGTTTGACCTGCCAACCTTCTGGTTAGCAGTCAAATGCCTTAGGCACTACGCCACCAGACCTCCTTATGAGTCGGAATTGCCTCTGGCAGTGAGTTTCGTTTTTTGGTTTATTACATAAATTTTTCACTGAATCAGCTCACTAGTGGGATTTCTCCTAAAACTTAACTTTTGTTAACCCAAATCAGTTGCCATCAAGTTATTTCTGACTCATGGCCACCCCATGTGTGCATAGAACTGCACTCCATGGAGTTTTCAAGGCTGTGACCATTTGGAAATAGATCAGCAAGTCTGTTTTCCTAGGTGCCTATGGTTGGGTTTGAACCACCTTTCAGCAGCTATTCAAGCACTTAGTGGTTTGTACCACCAGGGACTTTTCTTTGACTTTACTACTGTGTGTTAGGCTTATGTTGATTTGATTATTATCTTTTAGTGTTAAACTGTTTTTCATCCCTTTTCTGATTTTTACCTTGAAGCTAGTCAACAGAGCATTACTTAGTATAATTAATTTAGATTGAATGCATAGAATAAAATACTGACATGCCACATTTTAAACGTGTGTGGTCTGGTATTACAGTAGTTTGACGTTTTATCCAACTTTCCATTTCAGCTGACAGGCTACCTCAGAGACAAAGAGCCACAGAGAGAGGTGTGTAAAGTATACTCATCCTCTTTTCCTCATCAGTCTTTTAGAAAACAATTTGAGTTAACATTCTCCTTGAACGTAAGCCATGAAGTTGAATTATGTGATAACTAAATTTCCAAAAACAATTATTTAATGGTTTAGAGTTCATATGATTAGGAAAATGGAGTTGGGAAAATCATATGGGAGAAAAATTTATTTCCTGAGGATTAAGAGCTGTAAAATATCCACAGGAAGCTAAACATTAGGCTTCATGTTGCTACTTACTGCCTTCATTCAATTCACACTTTCATTAAATGTTTTTGAAATACATGTCTTTTTCCCCCTACGGTTGCAGCACTTGTATTTTTAAAGATTTCCCTTCTAGTTCTTTCTACACAGCAAGTTTTTTGAAAATAATATGTCAAATCTAGCATTCAGTGTATATGTTTTAAGTTTACAGATTATAAAGAAAACAGTAGGTGGTTTTTCAAACCTTTGTTCTTGAAAAACAGGCCATATTTAGGCATTAGTAAATGGAAACATTCTTGACTAGTGCTTTCCAAATAATAAAAATTTTTATTGTATAAAGGAGGAAGGGAACTTAACATCTGAATTAGGGTAATTTTTTCCTATATCCTATTAGCTAATTCCAAGATTGTTTAATATGGTATCCACCCATTTCATTTGGCTGCAACCTTTGCCCTCACGAAAGAACACTGAATTACTTATGTGTATGTGCTTTGGCACACCATGAAGGTGCCCTTAATAGTATTGCTTTTGTCTTTGAAACAGCCCACAGTTACAACTACAAATAAAAGGGTGGGGTAGGAGGGCATGACAGATAACAATGTTTGGCTAATCTGTTTTGTACTACTAACCTTTTGTGTTCCTTGTACTAAACCCTTTTGATTCAATAGGGACCCTGTAGGACTGAGCATAACTGCCCCATAGGATTTCCAAGGCTGAAAATCTTACAGAAACTGACTGACACCACCCTCCCCCCTCCAAAAAAAAAAAAAAGGCTTTGGTTTCAAACTACTGACCTTTGAGTTAATAGCTGAGTGCTTAATCACTGTACCACCAGGGCTCCTTGTTGCTTAGACTATGTACTGCATTTTTGGAATACTGCTTCCAGTTAACTAAAATGTGTAACTTTTTAACATGTTTACAATTGACTGGTTTGAATTCTTTTAATGAAGGCAAGCAAAACAAAAATCTGTGGGAAGAAATTGAGTGATCTTGCCTCTATTAGCATCCCTCCCCCCACATGTATGTTTAAATACTTACATACTTACACTTTAATTATTTTATGCGAGTATTGCCCTTCATATATTAATTTTAGTTTGGATTAGAAATTTGGGAGGATAGCCTTGGGTTGTTTTTTTTTAATTGTGGTAAAAATAAGCACGCTACAACATTCTCAACACATTTTCTACATTTATAATTCAGTGTTACTGATTACATTTTTAATGCTGTGACATTGGTCTTGGATTTTAACTCTTTTTCAGTGCACAGTAATACTATCTCTGCTATGTAATTTTTTTTAACTGAGAATTTTTTTGTTATTTGTCTGAGAGGCAGTTTTTAATTGCTGAGACGTGCTATAGTGAGTAGAAGAAAAGTATGGTTTGTGTCTAACTTTGTACTAATTTGAAATGACTTTATCAATTGATGAAAAAGAAGAAAGTAAATGTCCATTATGCAGAATTCAGAAAACCTTCCTTACGGAAGTTTTATCTTTGAATCAACTATTTCTTAATAGGAAAAGGGGAAAAAATTAGTCTTTAATGAGCACCGATTAATGTTATTTAATCTTCATGGTAACCTTATATGATTGTTAGCCTGTATTCCCATTTCACTGATTCAGAAATGGAAGATCAGGGAAAACAAGCATTTTGCTTAGAATTACAGACACTACAGCATGTAATAGTTTGACTTCAAAGCCACTACTTTTTGTTTTAAATATATCATTTTTGACATTGAAGTAACTTTATTTCTAGGGTGTCTGTCCTTTGGGAGATCCACCGCATAGCATAAAATATTTTTAATGTGTGAAATAAATCAGAATTTGATGATACTTAAAATACACTGAGAAAAATAGTGTGTTTTTAATTTTTCATGCCATTAATTGGTAATAACTTTACTTTTAAAGGTTATTACAGCTAATGTAAATCCCTTAATATGACTTTTTAAATTTGATTCTCATATTAAGGTTCTTCTGTAGTTGGATTCTCTTCATTTTACAGATGATGAAATTGAGGTACAAGCTGGAACTAAAATAGGTTTTTCTAGCTTGGCATATACTGCTACACTATAGCACTCTAGTTACACTATACTCTAAGCACTAAGTATTGCTAGATGAGAGGTCCAGGTTTCCAAAAGAAAACTGGTTTAATGTGAATATTACACACTGTTTTGGAGTTAAGAGACTTTAGGCAAAGCAGTATCAATCAATTCCTCCTTAATTCCCAGTCTATAAAATGAAGAGGTGAATTGAGTATAGGAGCTCTGGTAGCTTAGTGGCTAAGGCACTTGACTGCTAACCAGAAGGCTGGCGGTTCAAACCCACCAGCCACTCCTCGGAAGGAAGGTTGGGCATTCCTACTTCTGTAGTGATACTGCCTTGGAAACCCAAGGAGGGGTCGCTATGAATCGGGGCCGACTCGATGGCGACTCGATGGCAAATAACAACAACAACATAAGCTATATAAGGCTATAAGCCTTTTAGCTCTAGGGTAATTATGATTTAAAAACTTCAGGAGTCTTTGAATAGAAAAAAAAAATACATCCTTGTCATTAGAACTTGCTGTTTAATATATCAAAAAAGAAAAAAGAAATGTATTTAATACCATATCAGAGGGTTTTGTGTTTTAACATTTCTATAACTATTTTAATGTACTTTTTTCTTTGGGTGTATATCAATCATAAAAAATATTGTAAGGGTCCATTGTCTTTGTCATACTGCCAAAGGAATTTATGGCACAAAATTTCAGAAACCCCAGAGCTGCATGTACTTGCCAGTTGACTATAAGTGGCCTAGATTGATTCCGGTTGGTATGAAAGACCTTTTTGAACACTACTTTTGGAGGGTGGAGGGTGGAGAAGGGGAGTTGTCTCTGTAGTGATTGCATAGAAAAACCCACTGCCATGGAGTTGATTTCTACTCATAGCGGCCTCCATTGGCTTTCCAAAGCTATAAATCTTTACAGATGTAGATTGTCTCATCTTCCTCCCTCGGAGCAGCTGGTGGATTTGAACAACTGACCTGGCCAGCAGCAAAATACTTTATCCACTATGCCACCAGAGCTCCTTGTAGTGATTGCTTAGGTTTCCAAAATGATAGACTATGATGATTGTTTGACATTCCTCTGATAATGAGCAAGTTGCATAGAAATAAAATGATGATAAAAATACATTTATGATCACGTCTACTTTGGATTTACTTTTCTTAATAATTAAGTTTCTAAGCAGTTGTTCCATTAGAGACATAAAGGAAATGGCCTCTTCTTTGAGGTTATCGGCTATTGATTTTCCAAGCAGGAGGACTAGTCTGTTAAGAACAAAAGTTACCCACACAACACACAGACTGCACACAAGTATTTCTGAAACAGAAGATCTGGTAGAAGGCAGTATTACCTTAAAAATGTTAGAACACTTACTGCTGAGTTTTTGTATGTGCAGGTTTTTTTTTTTTTTTTTAAACTTTATTTCTCTTTGCTTCCTTGGCTGTTGATAATTCATGTAATTGATTATGGGGAAGGAAATAGTAACAGTTCTTCATATTTGTAAAATTTAGGAATACCCACAGAATTTAATAGCTTAAATGTAACACAAAGACCTCTGGAGATGGTCCTGTGGTGAGTCTGTTAATTCCATTTGTAATGCATCTATCTTTAGATTGGGTAGGGTGGGATTTACATTCCCTAGGTTACAATGAGTTTCCAGATCTTTATCAGTCACTATTAGGAGGGACTGTTTTTAAAAGTGATAATGAGGCAGCTATTCCCTGGAGGCTATTTAGTCACTGGCAGAATTGTCAGAACCCTGAAATAGTGTGGAAAAACTCTGGACGGAAAAAGCTTTGAAGGCAAACCAAAAACTGCTTTTTTTGGAGAGGGTAAGATAGAGATTGCTTCGTGGCAACATGTATGGATGGGATGGAGGTGGCAAGGAAACCAGCTGAACTTTCATGAAGTCTGAGCTCTATAGAAGGTGGAAGAGATTAGTAGAATTTTCCTAAAGCACTCTAGTGTGAACATGAAGTTTTGAGTGCAGTGAGATTAAATTGCTAATAGCAACTTTACTGGAAGTATGTTTTGTGTATAAATTAGCTAAATGTAATTTGACTTTCAGACAAAAAAATCCTTCTGGGGCAGCTTGTTTTTGTTGCCAGTTTGAGAGAAGAATTTAAGTAGGATTTCTTGCCAATGGGTATTTTACTGGTGTTAGAGTAGGGTGGGAATATTCCTGAATTTACAGGTCCCATTAGTATCAGAGTTTACTAAGTAAAGGAGACAGGTGATCTTTGGCCTGATTAGATAGAATGAAGAAATGTAGACCATACCTTCAGGTATGTCTAACCACCTCAGTTTAAAGTACAAAAGGAATCTTTTTTTTTTTTTTTTTAAGATTAGAACTTCGCCAGCCTGCCTGCCTGCCAACATAACAAGCCATAAAACCTTGTTTAGTTTTCCTTAAGTCCAGAAATGATTCTATACTAAATCCAAACAAATCAAATCACTCTTAAGGGAGTAAGTGGAAACATGTGTAGCCGCCTTGGCTGGACTGCTGTATCTGCCTGTAAAGGCTCAGATCTCCTTGCTAAGCAAATTCCTTCCTAACATCCAATGACCATCATCGTCATCGTCGTCATCATCATCATCATCATCATCATCATCATAGTTCAGTCTGGAGGGGAACAGAGGATGTGACAGCATTTATTTATCTGAAATGTGTTTTGTAAATTCTGACCACAATAACTCTTCTAGCTAGATAGAATCAGCTTGACAGCTGTATAAAGACATGTTAAAATAATATATTGCATAGTCCAGTTTACATATGTTGAATACTTTTAGTGTTGGGAATAATAAAAGTATGAAAGAATGTGCCTCTTAGTGCACACCCTAGAGCTTATTGTGTTTATCATTTCAATTTCTCACAGCACAAGTGGAAATAATCCCTTTATAGTGCTTGAGAAGAGTAAGATTGCAAAGGGAAACCTGGTGTGTGATACGGGGTTATTGGCTGCAAACTGCTGAGGTAATTCCTGAGGGATAACTCCTGCCTTCTTTTCCTGAGCTGGGCCGGATTGGGTATCATGTAACATAGAAATGTCTGAAAATTTTACTTGGTGCTACAGATGATTTTGATGAGACAGTAGTAAATTAAGTGATTATTAATTTTTTATTATAAAAGTTATACATACTCCCTGTAAGAATAAAGGAGAATACAAACAAAAGAAAGGAGACAAACTTGCTGGGAAAACTTCAGTGTTTTTTTTTTTTTAAAAAGGATAGTGAATTAAGCCTTCCTGAACTTCTATCACTAGTTCTCATGTTTTTTGTTTTTTATTTTTTATAAAATGTTTAAAAGTACAGTATTTAGAGAGTCAAATAGCTCTTTAAGACTTGTTTTGCAAAGTGACAGTCCTCTTACCCTTAATCCCTTTCCGCCTTAAAGGCAAAAACTCTTAAGTTCTTTTAGTTGATTTTTTGTTTTTTGGGGGGGAGGGAAGTTTGGTGTTTGTTGTTGTTGTTATGTGCCATCGAGTCAGGCCTGACTCATAGCGACCCTTCCTTGGGTTTCCGAGGCAGTATCACTACGGAAGTAGATTGCCCCATCTTCTTTCCGAGGAGTGGCTGGTGGGTTTGAACCACCAGCCTTCTGGTTAGCAGTCAAGTGCCTTTAGCCACTATGCTACCAGAGCTCCCAGTGATTTCTCAGCTTCAGGCATTATCTCTTGATTTCCCATTATTGCAGAAGAGGATTTAGCTATTTCCTCATCCCCCTTTTCTGCTCCCTGGTCCTCATAGTATAGGTATTCATAACTTGTCTTAGATTGTATTCAGTGTTTACACTGTAAAGACCAAAAGTGCTATTCATACGTAAGGTATGCAGTAATCCGTGATCACTTTTACTTTCATATACAACTTTTGACTTTTTGTGAAATAAATATATATTTTTTATTGCTGTTGTTTGCTTCTAGCTAATTCAGTCTAAATTGACGCTTAATTTCCGTTTCAGGAAATCGGTTGGACACTTCAGGTATTCTGTTAGTTTCATACTCCTGAAGATGTGCTCCCATCTAGACTGGTTGCCCACTGTTTTTTTATGCACAGCTGTTATCCTAGGACTTCTTTTCACCTGCATCCAACTGGCCTTGGCTTCTCTTGCAACTTGCTGTTTTTCCCTATCTCTCTATCTTTTATGCTAGAGATGTCTAATAATTTTTGACTGCTGATATTTAATAGTGGAGTTCTAAAATGCTAATTGGGATGAGGATTCAAGTAGGGCTTACCAGTCATGAGCTTCACTGTAGGAAGATCTGCCTGACAAATTTAGTTTGGGAATTTGTCAACATCTTGACATCTTTCCTCTGGATTAATAATTGGTCAGATTCCCCAGAGAAGACTCTTCTAATCTCCCTTGACTGGGAGTGAAGGCCTAACATCATTTTGGGTGATGCAAATGATTAAGTACTCAAGTACTAGCAGAAAAGTTGACAGTTTGAACCCATCCAGAAATGCCTCAGAAAATAGGGCCGGTGATCTGCTTCTGAAAGGTCTCAGCCTTAAAAACCCTATGGAGCGGTTCTACTCTGTACACATGGGGTTGCTATGAGTTGGAATTGAGTCAGTGCCAACTAACAACTGGTAGAGGGGCTAGGATTGATGGTGTGTTGGAGATGGCTTATAGCAGCTCATGAGAGCCAATTGTTAAATTTTCAGGAATTTTGCAAACTAGTTGTTAATGCAGTGATTATTAAAATTTATGTGAACTTACAATGAAATGAATTATATAAAAAAACAAGGTGTAATAAATCCTAAAAACTCATCACTTCCTAATTATTTTATTACATTTTACTTGTTAGTGCTCTTTAGGCTATTTATGTCCATTACATCTATGTGGTGGACATTCTGTTCAGTGTTGTGTTAACTGTGTGTCTCTCCTAAACTCTGCATTCAGTGACATCATTTTGATAGCTTGAAGGGGCCATGGAAAGAATTTATACCACAGAAATCTACCAATACTACAGATAACCACTCTGGACCCCTAGATAGTTGTTAAACGTTTACCCAACACACTGTGAGCTGGGGTCCATCTTACCTGGTCATCCCTGCTGCAGATAACCCTCCACAGACATAAACCATCAACTTTTTTGCAAGAGTGAGGGAAGGACAATTGCCAGTTGGCCTGCCTGAATGAGTGAGGAAGGATATCTGAGAATTGGACTACATTTCAGAAATATTTTCTTTTAATCCGGACTATTTTTAATCCCTGCTGCCTCCAATAGCTAAGACTTTCTTAGGGGCAGGATTTCTTTATGTTCACCTTTGGTTTCTGTTTTCTTGCTTTTCTAAGTCCTTTACATTTTTCCATCTGTTTTGATACAGCTTAAAGTTTGTGAATGTAATCTCCAGTTCTCTTTGTCTTTGTGGATTTATGCCTTCTTAAAATCCCTTGGAATTTAGGAAAGGAATGATAGGTAAATGTTTAGTCTAATACCTTACCCAGAAGTCTGGGATAACATTTTAGACAAAAATAGGTAAATAATGGTTCTAAATAGGCCTTGTGTCTCAGTGGTAGAATTCTTGCCTCCCAGGAGGAGACCTGCCACTTGTCTGTCATTTGTTGGACTGTGGTGGCTTGAGTGTTGCTGTGAGATTGGAGGCTGTGCCACTGGTATTTCAAATACCAGCAGGGTCACCCATGCATGCATGGTGGACAGGTTTCAGCAGAGCTTCCAGACTAAGACAGACTTGGAAGAAGGAAGGGGCCATCCACTTCTCAAAGAATGGGCCAGTGAAAACCTTATGAATAGCAGTGAAACAATGATATATTACTGGAAAATGTTACAAATACCCCTGAAACATTGTCCAATATAGTGCCTGAAGATGAGCCCCTCAGGTTGGAAGGCACTCAAAATACGACTGGGGAAGAGCTGCCTCCTCAAAGTAGAGTCGACTTCAATGATATGGATGGAGTAAAGCTTTCGGGATCTCCATTTGCTGATGTGGCATGCCTCAAAATGGGAAAAAATAGCTGCAGATGTCCACTAATAATTGGAAAATGGAATATATGAAGTATTAATCTAGGAAAATTAGAAGTTGTCAGAAATGAAATGGAATGCATAAAGATGAATATCCTAGGCATTGGTGAGCTGAAATGACAGCTTTTGGCCATTTAGAATCAGACAACCATGTGATATGCTATGCTGGGAATGAGAGATTGAAGAGGAATGGTGTGGCATTCATTGTCACAAAGAATGTTTCAAAATCTATCCTGAAGTACAGTGCTGTCAGTGATAGGATAATATCCACACACCTACAAGGAAGACCAGTTAATACTACAACTATTCAAATTTACACACCCACCACCAAAGACGAAGAAATTGAAGATTTTTACCACCTTCTTCAGTCTGAAATCGACCAAGACCAAACATGTGATCAAGATGTGTTGATTATTACTGGTGATTGGAATGCAAAAATTGGAAACAAAGAAGAATCACCAGTAGGAAAATATGTCTCGGTGATAGAAATGATGCCGGAGATTGCATAATAGAATTTTGCAAGACCAATGACTTAATTAATTATAAATACTTTTTTTTCAACAACATAAACGCTGTCTATACATGTGGACTTTGCCAGAAGAAATGCACAGAATCAGATCGACTACATCTGTGGAAAGAGGGAATGGAGAAGCTCAGTATCTTCAGCCAAAACTAGACCAGGAGCTGACTGTGGAACAGACCATCAAGTCATATGTAAGTTCAAGTTGAAGCCGAAGACAATTAAGTCTGTGAGAGCCAAAGTATGACCTTGATTGTATCCCTCCTGAATTTAGAGACCATCTGAAGAATGGATATGACACATTGAACACCAGTGACCAAAAAAGAGAGAAATTATGGGATGACATTAAGAGCATCATCCATGAAGAAAGCAAAAGGTCATTAAAAAGACAGGAAAGGAAGAAAAGACCAAAATGGCTATCAGAAGACACTCCGAAGCTTGCTCTTGAACGGAGAGGCGCTAAAGCAAATGGAAGCAATGGAAAGGTAAAAGAGCTGAACAGAAGATTTCAAAGAGCAGCTTGAGAAGACAAAGTCAATTATAATGAAATGTGCAAAGACCTAGAGTTAGAAAACCAAAAGGGAAGAACACGCTCAGTGTTTCTCAATCTGAAGGAGCTGAAGAAAAAATTCAGGTCTTGAGTTGCAGTATTGAAAGATTCTATGGGCAAATATATATTGAATGATGCAGGAAACACCAAAAGAAGATGGAAGGAATTCAGAGTCACTGTACCAAAAAGAATTGGTTGATCTTCATCCATTTCAGGAGGTGGCATACAATCAAGAACCAGTGGTATTGAAGGAAGAAGTCAAAGCTGTATTGAAGGAATTGGCGAAAAACAAGGCTCCAGGAATTGACAGAATATGCATTGCAATGTTTCAATAAATGGATGCTGTGCTGGAGGCACTCACTATGCCAAGAGATTTGGAAAACAGTTACCTGGCCAGCTGACTGGAAGACATCCATATTTGTACTCATTCCAAAGAAAGATGATCCCACAGAATGTGGAAATTATCAAACAATATCATTAATATCACATGCAAGTAAAATCTTACTGAAGATAATCCGAAAATGGTTGCAGCAGTGTGCTGACAATGAAATTCTGGAAATGCAAGCTGGATTCAGAAGAGAATGTGGAACGAAAGATATCACTGCTGATGTTAGATGGATCTTGGCTCAAAGCAAAGAGTACCAGAAAGATGTTTACTTGTGTTTTATTGATTATGCAAAAGCATTCTAGTGGGTGGGTCATAACAAATTATGGATAACATTGAGAAGAGTGGGAATTCTAGAACACGTAATTGTGCTCATGAGGAACCTGTATATAGACCCAGGAGGCTGTTGTTCAAACAGAACAGGGGAATACTGTATGGTTTAAAATCAGGAAAGGGGTGTGTCAGGGTTGTATCCTTTCATCATACTTATTCAATCTGTATGCTGAGCAAATAATCCGAGAAGCTGGACTATATGAAGAAGAATGCAGCATCAGGATTCGAGGAAGAAGACTCATTAACAACCTGTGATATGCACATCTGCTTATCACACAACCTTGCTTGCTGAAAGCGAAGATGAAGCCATAACTGATGAAGAATCTGCAGTATGGATTACATCAACATAAAGAAAATGAAAATCCTGACTGCTGGACCCCAGTAAGCAGCATCACAATAAATGGAGAGAAGATTGAAGTTGTCAAAGATTTCATATTACTTGGCTCCAAAATCAAGCCAATTGCAGCAGCAGTCAAGATATCAGACAACGTATTGCATTGGGCAAATCTGCAAAAGATCTCTTTAAAGTGCTGAAGAGCAAAGATGTCTCTTTGAAGACTAAGGCACACCTAACTCAAGCCATGGTGTTTTCATTTGCCTCATGTACAAATGAAAGCTGGACAATGAATAAGGAAGACCAAAGAAGAGTTGATGCTTTTTAGTTGTGGTGTTGGTGAAGAATACTGAAAGTGCCATGGACTGCTAGAAGAATGAACAAATCTGTCCTGGAAGAAGTGTAGCCAGAATGCTCCTTGGAATTGAGAATGACCAGACTTTGTCTCACCTACTTTGGTTATGTTGTCAGAAAGGACCATTCCCTGGAAAAGATAACATGTTTGGTAAAGTGAAGGGTCAATGAGAAAGGGGAAGGCCCTCAACAAGATGGATTAACACAATGACTGCAACAATGGGCTCAGGTCTAACAAGGATAGTGAGGCTGGTGCAGGATCGGGCAGTGTTTCCTTCTGTTGTACACAGGGTCACTGTGAGTCGGAGCTGACTCAGTGCTACCTAACAACAACATGTGGGAGATACCAGTTTTGTTCCCAGCCAGTGCACCTCATGTGCAGCCACTCTGTTTGTCTGTGGAGGCTTACGTGCTGCTGTGACGTGGAATACGTTTCAGTGGAGCTTTCAGAGTATAAGGCAGATTAGGGAGAAAGGCCTGGTCATCTACTTTTGAAAAAGTCAGTCAGTCAAAACCCCATGAATCACAGTGGTTCAGTTTGCAACAATCATGGGGGGGGGGGTGGCCAGGATTGGGCAGATTCCATTTTGTTGTTCATGGGGTTGCCATGAGTCACAGGCCAACTCTACAGCAGCTAACAATGACAATAATAAACAGGCCTAGCCAATCCCCTGTTGGTTTGCAAGTCATATATAAATGCAGTCAGAAAAAAGGTACTGATTCTGGAATATTTTTTATTTTCTGTAAGGGAAGAAGTAACAGTCTATAAGTAGTTGTGGAGTCAGTTGCCCTGGATTAGTTTTTTATTTGCATGTGTGGGGAGATAAGGACATTCAAAACAAATAGTTTTAAGTCACATAGTCTTAAGGGGAACTGGAACAATACTATCTCATTGTCCCAGATTGTGTAGCCGTTCCACTTGCCCATCAGGGACTGACTCTAGTGACCTGGTCACCTCAGCCACTCTGAAGCAGGCATCTGTTGCTTCATAATCTAGTGAGTCTTCCGATCTTGTGACTCTGCCTCCATTCTCTTGTGCTCAAATTCAGTAGTACTCCCCCTTCCCTATGGGGTTTGATGTTATTGGGTTGGTTGTGTACCATTATCCTTAATTTCATACCATGCCACCTCATAGTCCACTGAGTTCTTCTTTGTCTATTTATTGATGGTTACCTTTTGGTTTAAGACCAGAATAGGAAGGTTATGGGATATAAAGGTAGCAACTTAAGTAGAAGAAATTGCCTGTGATCATTCAGAAGGGATTTGTCTGTCTGCCAGGCACTTAAGAATCTCTTGGATTTCTCTTTTGAACAGCACGTGTATTTACAGATACTTAACTTTTTAAAAATTATTTATTTATTTTTGTGGTTCAGGATAGTGACAGCCAGAGGTGGATGTGACTTCAAAGGACTAAAATCTGATCAAATTCTTTTTGACACTGTTCATGTGAAATAGACCATTGTTGCATAGGTGTATGTTTTTCTTTAAAGTTGTAAAGATGGTGATTATTCTAATGGTCCAGTGTACAGGACCAACTGCTAAATTAAACATTTATACAAAAAGTGCTTCTAGCAACTGTTGCTTGTTGCTCCTCTCTTCCTTCCAGTCTCTCCTTCCCTCCCTGTCTTTTGTATTCAAGGCATTTTACAGTTTGTGCTAATAAATGTGTATTTTTTAAGCCATTGTAATATTTGATGATCTGGTAGCATAGTGCCTAAGGCACTTGACTGCTAACCAGAAGGCTGGCGGTTCAAACCCACCAGCCACTCCTCGGAAGGAAGGTTGGGCAATCTGCTTCCATAGTGATACTGCCTCGGAAACTCAAGGAGGGGTTGCTATGAGTTGGACCCGACTCGATGACACATAACAACAACAGCAACAACAACAACAATATTTAATGATCTCTTGCCTGGGAAGAAATGCTTTTCATTTTCAGGATGGATGATGGGGATTAGGCTAGGTTTTTACCATATAGTCAGGACCAATATTATATACAGTCTGAAAAGACATTTTTCTAGTTTTTGAATTTTATTCATATAAGAAATGTTTTAAAATTATAACTATCAAATCACCTTGAATGGCATATTTAACAAATCACGTTGAATTAAAAAAAAAAAAAAAAAAAAAAAAACCCACCATGATTGGGACTGTTCAGGATATCCAGATCCTCTGGCTACCATGCTTGCCATAATCCCGGCCTCAGAAACTGACCTGCATTTACCATGGTATTGACACAGCATACATATTTTTAAAATAGGAAATCTATAAATAAAGAAGTGCCTTGCTGGCATGGTTTGGAGAGAATTATGGAGCATTATAACTTTTAGGGTGAAAAAGTTTAACATTTTTTATGTATATTCAGTCTTTATTAAAACTTCTTGAAACTAGGTTACTGTTGAGATAGCAGATGGCTGTGATAAAATGGGAACACGTCAACTGTAAAAAGAAACCAATGTGGATTAAATCATAATTAAAAATATCTTTATATGACTCACAGTATTTTTGCATTGTGGTAGCTATTGTGTTTATTTCTTTTTGTTCATCTTTCAACAAAACTTAAAAAATGGACACAGTGCTGTGAGGTGTGGCACTCCCTTGCAGTAAATAATTTTAGCTTTGGTCCTGGTTCCTGAGATCAGAACTACACCTGAGGCCACCGTGTAAGGGCTGGCCAGACAAAGACTGATCACTTGCGGGCCCAGTGCTAATCTTCCTGATGCATTATGGAACCTACACAGCCACATGGTGAAGCCAGTAAAGGCCTTTGCTTTCAGAAGGGTATGCATATCACCTCCAAAGCTCTGTAGCTGCTACTCCTGGACCCCACCCTATTGTATAGTCCCCAGTTTAAGATGCATGCTATTATCACAGGCTGCACTTATGACCATCTCATATTTTGTTTTTGTACCTCTTATTATTAGTAATATGAACTACAAACAACTTTGTAGCATGTAATATGCTGTTATCATTTGCATGCCAACCCTAAAAGATTGGATTTATAAAGATACTGATAATAAAAAGCAATAATGAACAATTTTTAAAAGTGAGATAGATATTCAACTTAATGTCAGAACTAACTTAAGACAGAGTTGTTGGAACAGAACTCTTGTGGGTTGGCAACTACCTATATCCTTTCTTCTGCTAGATAAAGATAGCCCTTTCCCTGGAGTTTGTGGGTCTTTTCAAAGGATTATCAGACCTAAGAAATGAAGCAGGGACTGGTATTCCCTGACCTAACCTTGAGTGAGGGAGCTCTGGTGGCTTAGTGCCTAAGACATTTGACTGGTAACCAGAAGTCTGGTGGTTCAAACCCACCAGCCGCTCCTCGGAAGGAAGATGGGGCAGTCTACTTCCGTAGTGATACTGCCTCCGAAACCTAAGGAGGGATTGCTATGAGTTGGATCCAACTCGACAACAGTGAGTATTTTTAACCGTGAGTGAATGAGAAATGGCTGCTTGGAGCAACAGCTGTCAGAACCAACTAGGGAAGGGAGGCTTCGATTTCTGCAGGACATAGTTGTTGTGTAGAGTGGAATTTATTATCCATTACACATTTGGCATCAGAGGGGATGATCTCAGCCTCTTTGGACCTGTTTGAGAAAACAACCAAGAGTCCCTTAGGAATTTCTTCATTCAGAAATTTTTAGGACATGAACTTCCCACAGTGAAAGAATATTGAAAATAAGATGATTAGTTGTAAGAGCAAAGCTAATATGAGCCTTTAGCTTTCTGTTCATTGAGTTGTCAAAAAGTGAATTATACTTTATCAGAAATACCTGGTCATTTTATAATAATGTTAGTGAAGTAGCAGAAGGATATTGGCTACAGATGACATAAAATGGCAGGTGCTTTCCACATCCGCCCTCCCCCAAGATAAAACAAACAGGTGCCTTCTCTTTTCTCCTTTGCACTATTGACCAAAGTAGGTATACATCACCTTTTGCCTAGACAATCTGCAACATTTCGACTAGTCCTAATGTTTAGCTCAGTGCCAAGCCCCAGTAAGTGTTCAACATTTGTTGAATGGAGCATGAAATCAATACTTGTTTCCAGACTGTTGTTGTTGTTGTTATGTGCAGTCGAGTCAAACCCGACTCATAGCGACCCCTCCTTGGGTTTCCGAGGCAGTATCACTACGGAAGTAGGATTGCCCAACCTCCCTTCAAAGAAGGGCCGGGGGGTTTGAACCGCCAGCCGTCTGGTTAGCAGGCAAGTGTCTTAGCCACTATGCTACCAGAGCTCCCTGTTTCCAGACTGGTGACTGGTGCCTCTAAAATCCATTTTTCTGTAAAGCTGCTCCAGAGGTATGTCAATAAAAATGTTAATCTGACTATTCTACTTGTCTTTTAAGAACCCTTCACTATTGGTAGCTCTTAGCTACCTATAGGTGTGGTTCTCAGAGTTTCATCCTTTCTAAAATTATTTGTGAAATTATAAAATTAACATGGTACTTGTGTTCAGAAATTCAAGTAACGTTGAAATATATGCAAAGCAGTATATATCCTTAACTCTTCCCCAGGTATCCAGTTTGTTGGGTATTCTGCATGTCTGTGTATTTGCAAATTACATACTCAGTTTTGTTTTGCACTAATATTATTTTGCTAGTATATTGTTCCCCCCCCCCCAACTCTCCTTTGGTTAATCCTTTGTATAAATTGCAAGCATTTTTCTCCCACTCTTGCTTGTTTTTTAACTCTGTCATCTTTTTCCAAGTAGAAGTTAATTTTTTTCCTAAATAGACTGTTACAAAGAGTAATTTTAGGTTTATAGAAAATACAGAGTTCTCATATATACCTCACCCTGCACAGTGTGTCTTCTGTTAACATTTTACATTCCTGGGGTGTATTTGTTACAAGTGATAAACAGACATTATTATCAATTAAAGCCCAGAACTTACATTGGGATTCACTTGTGGATGGTACTATGGGTTTTATGCTATGTATCTACCATTACATTGTTATACAGATTGTTTCCTTGCCCTAAGAATGTCCTCTTCCTATTCATCTTTTCCCCCTCCCTCTGGCTCTCTGGTAACCACTGATCTTTTCATTGTCTCTACAGTTTTGCCTTCTCCAGAATGTCATATATTAGAATTACGCAAATTTAAAAAAATTATTTGGTCAGATGTCAGTATTTTGTGTCTGTTGTTTAGGAAGGAGGACTTACTTCCCACTAAGATGATAAAATCATTTCCCCATATTTTGACGGTATTAGATTTTACGTATTACTCAAACAACCAAAAAAAAAAACAAACTCACTGCCATCAAGTCAGATCTGACTCATAGCGACCCCTCGTTGGGTTTCCAAGGCGATATCACTACGGAAGTAGCTTGCCCAATCTTCCTTTGAAGGAGTGGCTGGTGGGTTTGAACTGCCAGAATTTTACTTAAGATGAGGTAGGTGTGTTAGACTGGGTTCTCTAGAGAAACAAAACCAGTAAAGCTTATATAGAGAGAGAAAGGGAAATTTATATTAGGAAAATGGCTCACACACTTCTAAGCTGGCAAGTCCAAAGTTCTTGGATCAAATGTCAAGATGGAGGCTTTTCCCAACTGATGCAGCTGCAGGGGCTGAGGAGCTCAAGGTTGGCAGGCAGTTGACTCCAGTGAATGACGAATCCAAGATCTCCAGGCCGAATGGTGGATTGTTCACTCATGGACAGTTGTAGGCAGTGCAACAGGATCCGGATCCACAGAGGAATGTCTCTTTTCCCAGGATGTCCATAGATATACTGGAAGCAGGCCACACCCCTAGCGAAACTCCCTTTCAACAGATTGGCTGCTTAAAACGTATTCATCTGATCCCATCATGGGAATAACCACATCACAACAGCTTAAACCACAAAGAATTGTGGTCCAGCCAAGTTGACACACAGCTCCAATTATCACAGTAGGCATCTAACTTTTTTGAAAAATCACTCAAATGAATATGAATTTATTGAAACATCCTTGCTTTTCCCACTTAGTGATAAGCCTTTTTAATTATTTGGGATGCTGTTGTTTTTTTGAACTACTTATTTGTTTCTGCACTATTGCCATACTATTTTAATATAGCTTTTTAAAGTATGCTTTGGGAGTCGTTGTGGTCCCCCCTTTCAGAAATCCTACTGACTGTTCTCTTCCATTTATTTTTTCTAAAAATTGATATATAATTCACATACTATAAAATTTCACCTTTTTAAAGTGTACAGTTAAGTGGTGTTCAGTGTATTTACAAAATTGTGCAACTACCCCCACTATCTAAATCCAGAACATTTTCGTTATCCCTCAAAGAAATCCTATACTCATTAGTAATAACTCCCCGTTTTCCCCTCATCCCTGACCTCCTAGATCTAGGCAACTGCTAATCTGTTTTCTGTCTCAATGGATTTGAAATATTCTGGATATCTATTTAAATGAATGGGATCATAATATGTGCCCTTTTGTGTTTGGCTTCTTTCAGCATAATGTTTTCAAGGTTCATCCATGTTGTAGCATATATCAATATATCATTTCTTTTTAACGCTGAATAATAATCCATTGTGTGCATGTATGTGTCACATGTATCTCCTCATTTGTTCATTCATCAGTTTGTAAATATTTGGGTTCTACTTTTTGGTTATTACGAATACTGCTGTGACACATTAATGTACACATTTTCCATTTCTCTTAAATATATATCTAGGAATGGAATTGCTAGGTATATGGTAACCAGCCACTCCTCGGAAGGAAGGTTGGGCAATCCTACTTCTGTAGTGATACTGCCTCAGAAACCTAAGGAGAGGTCGCTATGAGTCGGGTTTGACTCAACGGCACATAACAACAACAACAACAACATGGTAACTCCATGTTTAACATTTTGAGGAACTGCCACAGTATTTTGCAAAGCAACTGCACCACTTTACATTCCCGTTAACAATGTATGATGGTTCCAATTTCTCTATATCCATGCCAACACTTGCTACCTTTTTTTTTTTTTTAAAAGCCATTTGACTGCTCACCAGAAGGCTGGTGGTTCAAACCCACCAGCCACTCCTCAGAAGGAAGGTTGGGCAATCTACTTCCACAGTGATACTGCCTCAGAAACCCAAAGACGGGGTGCTATGAGTCAGATCTGACTTGATGGCAGTGCGTTTGTTTTTTTTTTTGGTTTAGTGAGTGTAAAGTGACATCTCTTTGTACTTTTGGTTTGTATTTCCCTAATGATGCTGAACATTTTCTCATGTGCTCATTTACTTTTTTTCCTGAAAAAAAAAAAAATCTTTTATGTTTAAGATGAAAGTTTATAGCAAATTAGGTTCCATTTAACAATTTCTACACAAATTATTCAGTGATATTGGTTACATTTTTCATGATGTGTCATCATTCCATTCATTCTATTTAGATTTCATATATCTTTCTTATTTTATTGTAGTACAATATGTATAGCAGTGCTATTTTACCCATTTTTTAGATGTACTTTGGAATCAGCCTATTGCCTTTTATTAAAATATTTTTAGATTTTGATTGGTTTTATATTGAATTTATAGATTAATATTGAGACTTTCTATCCAGGAACATACTATATTTATTTCTTTATCAGGTCATCTTATGTCCTAAAGAAAGAATTTTGAAGAGGAGTGGGGGGTGTTTCCTAATCAGGGTTTGCACATACCTTGTTCATTTTATTGCTAGGTATCTTTTCATTTTTATTTCTATTGAGAATGGAATGTTTATGTTCATTGTTGCTGTTATTAGTTGCTTTTGAGTCTGCTCCCACTCATTGTGACCTTATGTATAACAGAACAAAATGTAGCTAGCTGGATGTCTTGTGCCATCCTCACAATCATTGGTATGTTTGAGCCCATTGTTGAAGCTTATATATCAATCCAGCCCCTCATTGAGAGTTTCCTTCACTTTTGCTGACTCTTTGCTTTACCGAACATGATGGCTTTTTGTAGCAATTGGCGTTTCTTGATGACATATCCTAAATAAGCAAGAAAAAGTTTTGCCATACATTTTCTAATTATTATTGTTATTACATTAGCCAGCTATTTTTTTATGTTGAAATTTTATGTTTACTTTATTGAATTTATTATTAGACCAAATAATTCATTGAGATAGGGCTTCTTTAGGAGCTCTGGTAGCATAGTGCCTAAGGCACTTGACTGCTAACCAGAAGACTGGTGATTCAAACCCACCAGCCACTCCTTGGAAGGAAGGTTGGGCAATCCACTTCCATAGTGATACTGCCTCGGAAGCCCAAGGAGGGGTTGCTATGGGTTCGGTCCGACCTGATGACACATAACAACAGCAACAACGAGGGCTTCTTTAAACTGTTAAGTTTTAGCAGCCTCATGTTTCTAATAGAATTTGTCCTGGTTGCTTCCTTGCTACTTGGGTGGATTTGCTTCCCAGTTACATGGGAATATGGGTTTTCTGATGTAGTTTGTATATATGTGTGACCAATCTGAAAACCTGTTGTTTCTGGAAAATCTGTAGGGATGTGTTCAGAGACAGTACAAAACTCTAAATATCAGAATGCAGTCTAGTATGTTTACTTTCTTCTGCCATCTTATTGCCTTCAATTTATTTCTGTAAGCTAAAGAATTCAAAATCTTGTTATTCAGAGTCAAGAAACACATTCCTTTACATGTTTATAAATATACTCCATAATTGGTTCTGCTACTCCTCCCACCTCCTTTCTGATACAAAGCTAAAGAATGAATGCCTTGAGTCTGCAGAGAAATGGCAAATTATCTCTGCTCATAGGGTGTTCATCACCATAGTAACAGGGAACCATTTTTTTCTTTTTTAATTTTTATTGTGATTTGGGTGAAAGTTTACAGAGCAAATTCACTTTCCATACAGCAGCTTACACACACTTTGTCTCATGACATTGACTGAAATTCCCCACAATGCAACAGTTCCCCTCCCACTTCCTCACCATAGATCCCTGTGTACTTCCCTTCCATCCCCCCCCCCCCCCCCAGCTGTCTCCCTGTGCATACACACAGCCCTTCTATTCTCCCATGATTGATCTTTCCAAAGATTGTATCTACCTAGTGTAAATGTTCACCTCATATGCCTATCTTTTGTTTGGCTGGAAGCCGTAGGAGAGTGGGTTCAATTCCAGACCTGAAGGGCAGCTAGGGGCCATAGTCTCAGTGGTTACAAGGAACTGTTCTTGAAGTGGGGCAGGATGCTTTTCAGAAGGACCTAAAATAATCCAAATAACTTTGTAGACTTGACAGCATGGTTTGCTTGGGGTAGGGGTCCCTCCCAAACTCACTGCCATCGAATTGAATCCTACTCATAGTGAGACACTCCCATTGGGTTTCCAGGGTGGTAAATCTTTACAGAAGTAGATTGACCCATCTTCCTTCCACACAGTGGCTGGTGGATTTGAACTGTCAACCTTCTGGTTGCAGTCAAATGCCTTAGGCACTGTACCACCAGAGCTCCTATGGTCTGTTCAAGGTATGTCTAAAAAATCATCCTCACACATAAACTGCTGAGATAGTTCCAGAAAGAAGTATAATACCCTGAGTTGAGGTTCCGTTTCATTACAAAGACTCCAAAACAAATCCAGGTGTGCTTTACTTTCTGTTTTAGGATGATCAAGTGGCTTCCTGTTACAGTTCATTAACCCTTTCCTCCCCTGCTGAAGACAAATGGTAGAGAAAATTTAGGAGACTAGAAAATTAAATGAGGCAAAAGTAAAAACTGCTTTTTAGACAGCAGCCCAGTTGCTTAGATTGGGGCACAGATAATCTTTGGTCTGAATATGTTTTGGTTAGATTCTGAAGTGCCTTTTCTTAGGCCTTGCTATACAGCAAGGTTGTTTGGGACCTAAATCTTAGAGATTTTGCCCAACAGTCATGTTTGAAGCTAAGATTTGTGGAGGAGAGAGGGTTGGTGGGGAGAGAGAGAGAATCAGGATTTGAGATTTGTCACCTGAAACATCTTATCCGGGTAATTTTTTTTTTTTAGAGGATCTCTAAAACAAAACGAAAGCTAGTAAAATAGAAGGTTAAGATTAATTCTTAGTTTGTGAATGAAATTTAAGAGTTTAGGGAAAAAATGTAATTCATTTTTGCCTAAAGAAATAAATTCTTTATGGGTAATGATCAGAAAATTATTAACTTGAGTTATTATCAAGAAAGTAGAATTTGAGGTGCAGGAGAAACGCCCAATTATACAGAAAGCTTTTGTTTTGGAGCATTTTGATGTTAACTAGAACATCAAAGTTCTCAACAGATCTTTATCTGTAGCACTATTTTGGGCTGAGTGGTCAAAACTAAGTCTGCCCTGTTAGAGCTGATGTTGATAAAGGAAGATGTATCAGCATAGACACATGTCAGGAGGAGGACTCAGTGCTGCGGAGAATGTAAAGCATTATAAAGTGTAGGGTAAGGGAGTGTGCAGAATAGTACTTCTTTATATCAGATCATCCAGGAGGGTCTCTCTGAGAAGAGACTTGAAAGGAGTCAAAGGGCTAGAGAGGCAAATGATACCGGTAGGGTGGGGTGGGGTGGGAGGAGAGGAGTAGCTAAGGGAATAACATAGTATAAAAACTCTTGAGGTAGAATTGTGTTTTGTGTGTTCAAGCTAGTCTCATTGGGACGCAGACTAATAAGCAAAGGCGAGAGGGACCAAAAAAAAAAAAAAAGAAGTAGAAGGGGGTCAGCTTAGGGTAAACCATGGAGGGTGTGACACAGATAATGTGATGGAATTTTCTGTTGATGAGTTTGAGAGTAGACTATATGCGGAGCAAAAGTAGAATCTGAGACTAGTAGGAGGCAATTGTAGTAATCCAGGTGAGTGATGATGGTAGCTTAGAACAGGGTATTAGCAGTGGAGGTGGTGAGAAGTAGTTGGATTCTGAATATATTTTGAAGGTAGAGCCAATAGGATTTGCTGATATGGTTTGTGAGAGAAAAAAGGGAGTCAAGGATAACTCGGTTTTTTTTTTTTGGCTTCCATGTTTAGAAAAATGAGGTTGCTGTTTACTAAAATGGGGAAGATTTTGAGAGGGTGGTGGAATGTGCATAGGGAATCAGGATTTTGATTTTGGAGATGTTGAATTAGAGGTGGTTATTAGATATCCAAGCAGAGATTTTGAATAGTCTGTATACAAACCTAGAATCCTGGAGAGAGGTTTAGATTTTCATTTGCTTTTATTAAATCAAGGTTTCAAGCACATTTGTTGTTGTTGTTGTTGTTATGTGCCGTCGAGTCGGCCCCGACTCATAGCGACCCCTCCTTGGGTTTCCGAGGCAGTATCACTACGGAAGTAGGATTGCCCAACCTTCCTTCCGAGGAGTGGCTGGTGGGTTTGAACCGCCAGGAGCAACTTGTAGGTGCTGAATATTTTTGTAGTGAATTCAGGAATTAAAGAACATCTTGTTTGATTATTTTTGAGTGTTTAATATTTGTCTTACGTTTATATTCACTCTAGTAAAAATAAGAATTATTATAGTAATTGTTAATCTCCTTAAAGGCATTATATGAAACACTTGAGTGAGCTGATGTAAAGGGCCAACTTAATTGTGAACCTGGGTTTGTCTAGCACTGTTACTTCTCCATAAGATAACCAGGTTACCATTAGCATTTGCTTTGTCTTTGGGTTGTATTTGTTAGTCACTGTGGTAGGCTTTTTGGCTAAAATACTCTTTCTCAGATTGACAGACTGCTTTCTAAAACTGGAAGTTGTGTTTAGAAGAAGATGAGACTGAGTGTCAGTTCTTGAAGTAAGACTTATTGCAGGCAAGGGGATGGCTGTGGTACAGTCCCATCTGCAATTTGTATGGAAAGCCTCATTCTTGTTTTGGGCCACCCTCAGCAAGTTTGACAGAATGTTTTCTTAGAATTGGTGGTGGT
>NW_006921801.1:4284332-4328006 GCF_000298275.1 Orycteropus afer afer
GCTACCAGAGCTCCCATTATTAGAACCAGGGAAGTTAGGCCTATCCATTGAAATACTTACTAAAACATTGTGGCTTTTTTTTTTTTTTTTTTTTTAAAGTAAGTGTAAAGCTATTATCCAGAATAAGCCAAAATATAAGAATAGCACATAGTTTAATTATATTTTTCTATCCCATAAATGTAGATGTATTTTCAAACTTCTTGGTGTCCTATTCCTTTCTAGTTTGGATATGTAAGAGTCTGCTTATCAGAAGTTTTGTTAGCTTCAGTGAGGGCTTGGCTTTCTTAAAAAAATCTTTGTAAACATGACCCTAACAGCTGTATTTAATATAGTAAAGAATCATGTGCAGACTTTATGGTGTTTCTTGTTGGGACTTAGTGTCTGTGTATTTTAGTATTTAAAGGATGTGGTTTGGGTCTTTGAAAAAGAGAGAGAGGTCACCTAACGCATAGCTGAATGCCTGCATGTCTAGATTGTTTTGTCCTGGAGGTTATTAGCAACATGAAAGTTGTTTTTATTCTAGTTAAACTGACAGTATGAAATTAAATAACTTTATTGTGGACGTGTTTGTTTACACATGGCTGATGAATAGTATTTTCTTTAAAATCTGATATTTAATAGGAATGTTTCAGATAACTAGTGTACTGAAAAAAAAAAAGCTGCTACTTAAGCCAAAATCCTCTTTGCTGAATAGTAACCAGTTTGAGAGTGACCATGGCCTGGAGAATGTCCCCTGTGCTTTCACCTCCATTACCCATACCTCTGAGAGAGCAAAGTGTTCTCAAGAAATGATGGGTGGAGTTGCTTAACTGCCTTGACTTCCTGGGCTGACCAAGTATTGGTTTAGTCATACTCTCTCATGTTGCAGTTGAGATTTTTGGTAATTGACTAGTTTCTTTCAAGTCTTAAGGTTTGACCATGATTTATACCAGTGAACATTTGCCTTGTGGAAGGCACTGTGCTGCATGCTTTGTGAAGGATACAGAGAGGAGTAAGACTTAGCCCTACCTCTTAGGAGTTTACAGTGAAGAATGGGAAATGCAGACAAGATAGAACATGGTAAGTGTCCCAGGGAAGGTACAGTTCTAGAGTTCAAAGGAGGCATATAGTAGCCACTTGATAGTATTGCTGGGGTGGAGGGCCAGTGGATGAGACCTGGGCTGGGCAAGGAGTGGTCTGGTTGAGAAAGGGGTTTCAGTAGTTCCAGTTAGTAAAGGGTAATAAAGATGTTAACGGGATAGAGAAGAAAGGTCAAATGGGCAGGGTCAGGCCACTGGTAATGGTCGAAATAGAGGGAGAAGCTAAAACATGAGCTCTTAATCACAAGCCCTGAGATTAGCCCAGAAATTCTGTGGAAATTTCAGGTACGTGTGCATTTTTCTGGGGCAGAGACTTCAGACTTCACCTCAGATTCTGAAGAGAGTCCAGATCCAAAAAAGATTGAGACTGTTGTGCTGAATTGTTAACTTTTGGTGACTGAGAGGGATGGTGAGGCTTTGTAGAGAAATAAAGAACCATGAGGCGGAGCAAATATTTTCTTGTGGGAAGAAGGGGGGTATTTAGAGAACAGGGCTTATGAAAAGTTCCCTGGCATGGGAGTGGTGGTGGTGGTGGTGGTGGTGGGGCTGTGTTGCCTTGTTAAGCTAGATTTCCCAGTCAGCAAGTTAGATTGATCCATTGCAGTTGATTGAGTGACAGTGAAGGGTGGGTGTTTTCAGTCCAGGAATTAATTCCTTAGCACTTTTGATGGAGTGCTTCTTGTGTTGGTGAGTGCCATTGAGTCAGTTTCAATTCATAGAGACCCATGTGACAGAGTGAAACTAGCTCATAGGGTTTTTGGCTGCAAGGGGTGCTTCTTACATGTAAGGTATTCTGTGCTTGACCCTGAGGGGGGATACCTAGAGATAACAGACAAGGTTCTGTCCTTGAGGAGGTGATGGTATGTAATGCTTTCCTTTTGACTTTTTGTTCGATTTGGATCTGTCAGTTATCTGTTCATCTTTGACCATTTCCTGGGCAATGAGAAACGTTTTATTAAAGTGAATTTGAAGTGCTTTTGGTCTGTGACTTATTTTTTTCTTTTAGAGAATAGAAAACCACTGGAATTGGGAGGTTTAGAAAATAAAATCATAAATATAGTGGGCTTGTAATTATAGGAACCTTTTAGCATGGTTGATTTGGTGACTTTAGGTAAATTATTTGACTTTTGTATTGTTAAATATATATGTGTGTATGCATATGCACACACACACACAAAGCTTTGTTTAAAATACTACAAAACCCATTTTTAAAAAGTCAGTGCTTAGTAGTAAGTTTAAGATGAACTGCCCCCTGTTTAAGTAGAATATTAGGTTCTTTATGCCTTGTTGTTGTTGTTATGTGCCATTGAGTTGTCTACGACTCATAGCAACTGTATGTACAACAGAACAAAACACTGCTTGATCCTGTGCCAGCTTCACGATCCCTACTATAACTGAGCCCATCTCTGCACCCACCATGTCAGTCCCTCTTGTTGAGGGCCTTCCCCTCTTTCATTGACCCTCCACCTTACCAAGCATGACATCCTTCTCTAGAGAATGGTCCCTTCTGACAACATGACCAAAGCAGGCAGGTCAGACAAAGTCTAGCCATTCTCACTTCCAAGGTACATTCTGGCTGCACTTCTTCCAGGACAGACCTATTAGTTCTTTTAGCAGTACACGGTACTTTCAATGTTCTTTATGCCTTACTTAATGTAAAATTTAAAAAAGTATTCATTACACTTGGTTATTTTCCTCATTTTTGAAATGGGAGTAATAATTATATCTCATAGAGTTGTTGTAAAGATGAAATTTATTACATATTCATACATAATGAATCTCTTACATGGTGTTAAATAGTAATGGCTATTATGTACAGTATACATATAAAATATTAATATTAGTAATATTTCTCCTTCCTCATGAGTGAATGTGAGAGGTGACTTCATATATAAAAAGATTTACAGTGACCTTTAAATAGCAGAATTTCCTATGTGTTTATTTAAATGTTTATATACCTTTCTTTAGAGTTATATAAGTTAAGTACACTTATACAGGTATTAACTAGATTGCTCATTTAGGTTACAGAATAGGGATTGAAAGCCAGATATGTTTAATTAAATACATAGATTGATTGGTTTTGACCAATCTTGTCTTTCAGTTCTTTTTTATTGTTTGACAGCTTGTGTGTTTATCTCTTTTTCTTTTTTGTTGCTTTCTGATTTATTTCCTGTTCAGTTTTCAGTAACAGGAGTGGAGTAGGGGAAGAAGAACTTAAGTTGGTGCCCGTTGTTTGAACCAAGAAGGAATAATGGCATCAGACAGCCTGGGCCTTAGTGGGGAGGGACTTAAATGATGTGTTCCTGCAGAGCTGGCCTACCCAGCACACCACTGAATTCTACGGCTTGTTTATTCCAAAGTGGATGGTATGCAGCTCTACACTTTATGTGCATAATGAAAATTTTAAGCTCTTTCATCCAGTGTTTTCCAAATGCTTCCATTCATTTATTTTTTTGAAGTCAATTATAATGGGAAAATCTAGCTATGTACAAAAATACAGGAAGAGTAGAATGATAAACTCCCATTTTGCCATCACCCAGCTCAATAATTATCATCCCTTAGCCAGTCTTGTTTGATTTATAACCAGTTGCCATCAAGCTGATCTGACCCATGGCAACCCCATGTGTGTGAGAGTAGAATTGTGGTCCATAGTGTTTTCAGTGACTGATTTTTTTGGAAGTAGGTCATCAAGCTTTTCTTCCAAGGTGCCTTGGATAGACTTAAACCTCCAACCTTTTGGTTAGCAGTTGAATGTGTTAACCATTTACACTGTTCATTTCTTCTTTGATATTATTTTGAGGGAAATCCCAGACTTCTTACCATTTAATCTAAAAATGTTTCAGATGTGTCTCTAAGAGTTAAAGACTTAAAATAATACACATAGGTATATTTAATTGTTTTCAGTATGTCTGTTAGATTCAAGATTCAAATATAGTGTATTTGGTTGATTGGTTTCATGAGTCTCTTTTAATGTATACAAAAAAACCCCCAAAAACCAAACCCACTGCCAATGAGTCGATTAGGACTCATAGTGACCCCCATTGGGTTTTTGAGGTGGTAAATCTTTATAGAATTAGATTGCGCTGTCTTTCTTCTGTGGAGTGGCTGGTGGCTTGTTGAACCACCAACCTTCTATTTAGCTCCGTGCACCAGAACTCCCCCTTTTAATGTCTAAACCAAAAAATCAAATCTACTGCCATCGAGTTGGTTCTGACTCATAGCGACCCTCATTGGGTTTCTGAGGCAGTAAATCTTTATGGAAGTAGATTGCTCTGTCTTCCTTCTGTGGAGTTGCTCGTGGGTTTGAAACTCTAGCCTCTGGTTAGCAGTCAAATGCCTTTGGCACTGTACCACCAGAGCTCCCCTTTTAATGTATAGATACTGTCAATCCCCCCTCCCCTTTTTAAACTTAGGTTTTGTTTGAAGAAACTAGAGTTTTTTTTGAATGTTTCTCACAGTCCAGATGTTGCTGTTTTTTTATCCCTCAGGTGTTGTTGAATATATTTCTTTTATTTCCTGTGTTTCCTATAAATTGGTAATTGGCACTAAAGATTTGACCAGATTAGTCTCCCCCCCGCAATACCAGGAGGCATGTGATGTTCAGTTGTGTTTCATTTTTGTCATGTTAGCTGTTGCTAATGATCAGTGTCTATCTCTATTAATTCAGTAAAAATTGCAGAACTGCGATAGCTGCTTCTGTCATTTCTTCTGTTTATTTTAAGTCAAACCTATCAGGAAATAGTTTTATTTAAGGCATTTAAGTGCTTGAAGTGTATTTTCTTTAGAATCAGTATTGTCTCTATATGACTTTGTAACGGTGATTGAAATGCAGTACATGGTTTGCTGTAATATACTATATTGGATAAGCGGATTGCCGCAGAATTGCTTTAGACCCTTATCCTTCATCTAGTTAGGAGTTTGTCTTAGAGTGCTAAATAATGTGGTTATTTCCCAGCTAGAAGAAATCATTAGGGATTAGAATGTGTTCAAATTAGTGTAAACTTCCCTACTTCTATAATACTACAAATTGCTGTTTCAAAGACTTACCTGCTTATGTAAGTTATTAACAAAAATATTTTATTTTTCTTTTTTGTCAAGAAAAGAAAAATACTTCTAATGATTCAGAATAATACATATTAATCCTACTTTTTAAAATATTATTTTGTAGTGAAGGTATACGTAAAACTTGGTGCCATCTCAACAGTTCCACATGTGTAAACTTCAGTGATACTGATTTTATTCTTCAAGTTGTGCATCCACTATCACTATCCCTTTCCAAATCTTTCCACCACCATTAACATAAACTGAGTGCCCTTCAATGAGCTGGATTGACACAGTGGCTGCAACAGTGGGCTAAAACATAGCAACAATTGTGAGCATAGTGCACGACTGGGCAGTGTTTCATTTGGTTGTACATGTTGCTGTGAATTGGAACCAACTCAGTGGCACCAAACAACCAAAACAAAACAAAACAAAAACCAAACTCACTGCCATCGAGTTGATCTAACTCATAGCAACCCCCACTGGGTTTCTGAGGCAGTAGATATTTACAGAAGTAGATTACCCAGTCTTCCATGCTCAGAGTGGCCTGGTGGGTTTGAACCACCAACCTTCTGGTTAGCAGTCAAATGCCTTAGACACTATGCCACCAGAGTGCCTTTGAGTACAACAGTATCCCCTAAACAAAACTACCCTCTTTTTTTACCCCCATAACTACTAATAATCTTTGGTTTCTATATATTTGCTTATTTCATATGTGAGATCATACAGTATTTGTTCTTTTGTGACTGACTTATTTCACTTAGCATGATGTTTTCAAGATTCATCCATGTAGTGCATGCGTCAGGATTTCATTTATCTTTATGGTTGAGTAGTCCCTTGTATGTATATACTACATTTTGTTTATCCACTCATCTGTTGATGGGCATTTTTGTTGTTTGCATCTTTTGGCTGTTATGAAAAGTGCTGCAATAAATTTTGATGCAGGTTATTAAGTTTTTATTTTTTCTTTTTAAACTTTTTATTGTGATATGGGGAAGGTTTACAGAACAGATCAGTTTTCCATTTAACAATTCATACACATTTTGCTTCATGTCATTGATTGCAATCCTCACAGGGTAACATCACTCATCCCACTTCCTTCCCTGTGTTTCATGTTTCCATTCCTCCTCTTTTCCTAAACTTTTCTGCCTTCTGAACTTTGTCCTTGGGCAAACATAGCCCTTTTGATCTTGAATGATTGATTGTTTAGTTATTAAGTTTTTTAAAAGCACATGTCTTAATTTTCTAAGAATCATTTTAAGGCTTGATTTGGAGTCATCAAGCAATGAAGTCTAAGCTATGCTTAGTTAGATTTGGTATTACTTACTTGATTTCTACATTTTGCAGGTTTTTTTTTTTTTTTGTAAAACTGCAGAAAGGAAGCTTGGAATGATAATCTGATTTTATTGTTTCCTAGTTTATAGTAAAGTCCTGTTTCATAACTGCTCCATTATATGTTGAGTACTTATCCAAAGATGTCTGGGATTCACTGTGTCTTTGAAAACCTCCCAAATAGTCTATTACTGTTCATAATATAATGCTAAACTTTTTGTTTATTTCTGACAAAATACTGATTCTGTTTGAAAAACCAATTAACAGCCTAAGGCATTTGACTGCTAACTAGAAGTCTGATGGTTCAAACCCACCAGCCACTCCTTGGAAGGAAGTTTGGTCAATCTACTTCTGTAGTGATACCTCCTCGGAAACCCAAGGAGGGATTGCTATGAGTCAGGTCAGACTCAACGGCAGTGTGTGGTTGTATTTAAACCATTCAAAGCAAGCAGCCAAAAAAGGCTGGTGGGCCAGAAAGTGGTCTAAGACCTAGTAAGTAGTTTGACCAGCTCAGTGACTTCTAAGAATAACTGTGGTAGGGTTGAGAGAGAATTTTGTTCAGTGGATAAAGTGACCAGAAATTTAACTACTTTCTCTCATACATTTTTATTGTTTTTCTTCTTTTATTCTCTTAAATCTTATTCATGCTCAGGACTCTTGAGGTGAGCAGACTTCTCTATTACTGTTTGTTGTTAGTTGTACTCGAATCAGCTTTGACTCATAGCTGCTCCCAATACAACAGAGTGAAATGTTGTCTAATCCTGTACCGTCTTCATCATTGCAACTACTGTGTATTTGAGTGCCTTCCAATCTAGGGGACTCATCTTTTAGCACTAGATCAGCTGTTTTAAAATTTTATTGTGATTTGGGTGAAAGTTTACAGAGCAAATTCATTTTCCATATAGCATTTCATACATACTTTGTCTCATGACATTGACTGCAATTTCCCACAGTATAACAGCTCTCTTCCCACTTCTTCCCATAGTTACCTCTTCCCTCTGTCCTTTCCTCCCATGCAATCCTGCTTCTAGAGCTGTCTCCCTGTGCATACATTGCCCTTCTGTTTTCCCATGATTGATCTCTCTCAGGAGTATATTTACCTGATATAAATGTTCATCCCATATGCCTGTATTTTATTTGGCTAGAAGCGATAGGACTGAGTTCAGTTCCAGACCTGAAGGGCAGGTAGGGGCCATAGTTTAGGGATTTCATAAGTGCAGTGAGCTACAGGGTTTTAGTTGGCTAGTTTTTGGAAGTAGATTGGTAGGTATTTCTTTCTAGTCTGGGAATGGAAGCTCCACTGAAACCTGTCCACCATGGGTGACCCCTGCTGGTATATAAAATACTGGTGGCGTTGTTGTTGTTGTTATATGCCGTGGAGTCAGCCCCTACTCAATAGCAACCCCTCCTTGGGTTTCCAAGGCAGTATCACTATGGAAGTAGATTGCCCAACCTTCCTTCTGAGGAGTGGCTGGTAGGTTTGAATCACCAACCTTCTGGTTAGCAGTCAAGTGCCTTAGGCACTATGCTACCAGACCTCCTACTGGTGGCGTAGTTTCCAGCATATTAGCAATGTGCATGCTACTACAGCATGATGAACTGACAGGTGGTGATCTCTCTTGCTACCCAAAGCTAGTAGGTATGGTTGAGTTTATATTTCCGATACATCTGCAATTGAATGATTTTCATGTTTTCTGAGTCTGATTTCCAAATGAACTTGGACTTTTTGGTGATGTAAATGGACATAGAAGGCAAGTTAAAGTGATAGATCAGGAAATAAATCAAGTTTGAGCAGTTATTTTTAAATAACTCTTTAGAAATAGTAATGTAATAAATGTCTTTAACAAATGGAAGTTTTCCTCTTTGGGGCTCATTGTGCCACTATTTTGTTGTTGAATCTGACAAGTTAGAGTGATCTGATTGGGGCGCTTACATAGTAGAGATGGACATTATATTCTCATCTTCTATTTTCCATTCAAGTTTAACAAATATTTTTTTGAGTGAAGCTCTACTCAAAAAAAAAAGATAATAAATCTATCTATCTATCTATAAATCAATCAGACTATCTGTCTATCCATCTATGATGGTTATGATTGTGTGTCACCTTGGCTGGGCCTGGTTGAGTGGTGGGGCAGCTGATGGTAGTATTCCCCATGATGAAACTGACAATCAACTCCATGGTGGGATCTACCACAAGCAGCTGAGTTAAGCTGCCTTGGGGATGTGGTCTGCTTCCTCTATATAAGGAGAAGCCTTGGGAATGGTATCTAGCCTGTGGCACATTTGGACCCTGAATGTAGCCGTGTCGTTGCTCAGCAGTCTGCTGTGCTCTGCCTACCCTGGGACTTAAATGGACTTAAGTTAATGGCTTGCCGTGTGGTTTGGTAACATCGGGACTGTGCCTTTTGACTTGTCAACTTTGGGGCTTCTCAGCCTCAGCAGCCAGCAGCTGTCTGAGTGAACAAATGCCTGTAGCTCCAGTGGGCTGGGAGCAGGAGGCAAAGCTGGACCCCAAGGTTGAGGGGCTTTCACCCGGCCCCTAGAGCCTGGCACTTTGAGCTTGGACTTAAAGCCTCCAAATTGTAAGAATAAATTACTGTTTGTTGAGGCCATCCCACTTGTGGTATATTTCTTGTCAGAGTGGCACTAGGTAACCAGAACACTATCTATCTATCTGTCTCAACAATTGAGACAGACAAGAGTTCCCCCATAGATTTCTGTTTTGCCCAGTTGTTTGAACATAAGCAGATATTTTGAGGAATTCAGAGGGTACGTTTGTGTAGGGAGAGAATATAAACTATGATTTTAAATTCTCATACCATAACATCTTTGTTGGCTGAGTTTAGTATGTAGAAAATAATGGATCATCTTTTAGTGAGCAAGAAACCTGCTAGTGATTTCTACCCATTGTAGTTTTCTCCGGTCTTCTAAGGCTAAGTTTTGTGCTAAAAGGTAATAGGTTTTCTTAGTTTAGTTTTTCTGAAATAATATTTCTTCTCTTCCCCACCTTCCTGCCCCCATCTTCAGTCTTGGCTCTTAGTGTTAATATTTATTCTTATATTACTGGGTTTATCATTTGTTACTCCAGTCCTTTGGTGATAGCTTTTGTTGTTGTTGTTATGTGCCGTCGAGTCAAACCCGACTCATAGCGACCCCGCCTTGGGTTTCAGAGGCTGTATCACTACGGAAATAGGATTGCCCAACCTTCCTTCTGAGAAGTGGCTGGTGGGTTTGAACCGCCAGCTGTCTGGTTAGCAGGCAAGTGTCTTAGCCACTATGCTACCAGCTAATATAAATATCGTTACTGCATATCCCATAGAAATCCCAATTTCAAATATTTTGTCCTATTTTTTGGACAGACTTAGTTTTTAATGTAGATAAGTGGTCCTTCAGGTCAAAACTTAACCTGCTCATGGACCTTGAGAGAGCTTTGTTGTTAGTTGCATTGACTCGATTCTGACTCATGGCAACCCCATGTGTGTAGAGTAGAACTGCGGAAGATTTTCAAGGCTGTGACCTTTCAGAAGCAGGTCTCCGGGCCTGTCTTCTAAGATGCCTCTGATGCCTCTGTCTTCAAACCATCAACCTTTTGACTAGTAGTGGAGCACTTAACCATTTGTGCCACCAGGGAGGGTGATTTGTGAACTTCTTGAAATGATAATGTAAACTTTGTTAGTATGTGCCCTTTCATGTCCTGTTTTTTGGGGAGGAGCCAGTGCTTTCATTAGAATTTCAAAGGACTTAGTAACTACAGTAAAGGTTAGTAACCACTGTACTCTGTAAGCAAGTGTTTTGGTTACCTAGTACCTCTCTGACAAGAATATACCACAAATGGGATGGCCTTAACAAATAGGAGTTTATTCTCTTTCAGTTCGGGAGGCTGGAAGTCTGAGTTCAAAGTGCCAGGCTCTAGGGGCTTTGTGAAAGCTCCTCAACCTTGGACTTCAGCTCTGCTTCTTGCTTCCTGCCCACTGAAGCTAGAGGGATCTCTTCCCTCAGGCAGCTACTGGGTGCTGAAGCTAACAAGCTGAAGGTTGACAAATAAAATGGCACAGTCCTGATGTTACTAAACCACATAGCAGGCCATTAATTCAAGTCTGTTGCAAGTTCCAAGGTCAGCAGGCATGGCAGGCTGCTGAACAATGACGTGGCTATATGCAGGGTTCAAGCATGCCATAAGCCAGAGACCATTCCCAAAGCTGTTTCTTATATATGAGAAGCAGACCATATCCCTAAAGGCAGCTACTCAGCTGCTTGTGGTAGATTACACCATGGAGTTGATTGCCAGTCTCATCGTGGGAAATAACCGCCACCAGCTGCCCAGCCACTCATCCAGGCCCAGCCAAGTTGATACAGAAACTTAACTACCACAGAAAGTTTATAGTTAGTAAGAATGATAAGTTGGCTCTTATTGAGCCAACTTGGATCATAAAAATCAAACCAAAATGGTCTTGTTTATATTTATTTGTGTGATCTTAAAACATCAAGCTTTTATAAGTGAGTTCTTATTATATTTCATGATGTAGTAGCAGCTGAGAGATAATAAAAAGTGTAGCAAGGTAATGGCTTCTCCTTGCATTGGTGTATTTCAGGGGAAATGGTGAAGTATAGCTTCACATGGTCCAGTATCTGAAACAGATAGTTGTTGAGTTTGTTCCGATTCATAGCAACTCTGTGTGCAACAGAATGAAACACTCCTAGGTCTTGCACCATCACAGTCATTGCCATGCTTGAGTCCATTGCTGCAACCCCTTTGTCAGTTCATCTCATTGAGGGTCTTCCCCTTTTTTGCCTACCCTTTACTTTACCCAGAATGATATCCTTATCCAGGGACTGGTCCCTTTTGATAGTATGACCAAAGTACAAGAGACGAAGTCTTGACATTCTCACTTCTAAAGAGCATTCCAGCTGTACTTCTCCAAAACAGATTTGTTCGTTCTTCTGGCAGTCCATGGTACATTCAGCATTCTTTGCCAACACCACAGTTCAACTGTATTAATTCATCTGTGGTCTTCCTTATTCATTGTCCTGCTCCCACAATGCATATGAGGCGATTGAAAATACCATGGCTTGGGTCAGGCTCACCTTAGTCTTCAGAGTGACATCTTTGCTCTTGATTAAACACTAAAAGCCAGCCCAAGGTTGAGAGGCCTTCACCCAGCTCCTAGAGCTCGCACTCTGAACTTGTACTTCTACTCTAGTCTTTCCCTGGAGCCAGCTTTCTGAATTTGGACATCTGGCCTCCTGGACTGTAAGAAAATATATTTCTATTGTTGAAGGCATCGACTTGTGGTGTTTCTGTTTACAGCAGCATTAGAGAACTAAGACAAAAGACATTTCTTACATTTGTCACAAGATTAGGAATTCCATCAGTTCACATCGAAGCCTCAGGGCCTAGTGCAGTGTCTTATACTTAGTAGAAAATTAAATATTTGGTAAATGAGAAGATACATTTTTAGTAAGATATGTCTCATTTTAAAAAGTACTGTTATTAAGTCTTTCTGGTAAAAACCTGGTGTCAAACTCAAGGCATCCAAAATTGAACCATAGCCTGAGTTCTGCTTCTTTACGTAGTCTTCACATATGATATTGAGGATAAGCTTTCTTAGGCCTATCCCTGCATCTCTCTTCTGCTCCCTTCCTTGCGTAGTGTGGTAGGCAGAGAGCATGGGCTTTGGCTCTCTACGGGGTGCAAATCCAGGCTCTGCCACGTGCTCGCTTTGTGATCTTGGACAAGTTAAGTTCCTTAACCTCTCTACTCAGGTTTTCTCATCTACAAGTAGATATAATGGGAATGCTTGCTTGTTAGGACTTTGTGCGAATTGTAAGCATATAACAGTGCCTGGGACAGAGTAAACATTTTAGAGTTGTTAACCATTGTTTTTCTAGATAAACCAAGTTATTCTGTTCTACCTTATTCGTATCTTTTTATCTCTAGCTCTACTTGGTTTCTTATCCTAGGCCTAAAAACAGTTCCCATCCTTAAACAATAAAACTCTTTTTATAAAACTGTCACTCTTCTTGCTTGGTGGCAGAAGTAGATTGCCAGGTCTTTCTTCCAAGGAGCCTCTGGGTGGGCTTAAATCTCTCATCTTTTGATTAGCAGCCAAGTGCATTAATTGTTTGCACCACCCTGAGACTTGAAGTAAAGACATTACTTACACATAAACAAACAATTAAGGACATTCAGGGACTTCCCTAGGGTCCCATAATAAAGACTCACTCCTAATTCTTTCAGATTCTGGAGTTAAACAAAACTGATTCTAAAGGCCCCAAATTTTACACTGAAGTTGGGAGGTTCTATATACTTTGTTATATAAGCTGTTACCTTAGATACATGACTTTGCATATTCCAGGTTCAGATTCTGCAGAATGGAGATGGGCTAGGAGTTGTAAAGATGAATGTGACAGATTTTCGCTATGTGCTCAAGGCATATCTGTATATGAGGGATAAGACAAGGATACAAATCTCAGTTATGTATTTCTGGATACCATTATGGTTTGTGCTCCTGGGTGCCTAATAATTGACTCTCTGTAGTGTAGATTTCTCACATTATCCCTTGGAAATAACTCATATTTAGCCAACATTTAAATTGGTTTTGGTAAGCTTTAACAATTGTCCCCAAAAGAGCAACTTTTAGTTTTCTGCTGATCACAAAACTCATTTCTTTATAATTTATAATTCTTTACAAAGTGTACCTTGACCAGTCATTGTACATACTGTTACTTCAGTCTTGGTTCAACAGATCCTAGAGGCATGTGGTAGAAGAAAGAAGAATTACTGAGTAGGTGGTCGGTGAGGACTGTGGGTCTGACTTTGTAATCAGTGGTAAACATCTGTTTCTGAAGCACTCTCCATCTTCCATCTTTGCCCAGGGTTGCTGACAAGTCTTTAACTGCCGGCTCTCTTGTCTACATTGATATTGCAAGCAAACTGTTTTGTTTACTTCATTAATATTTGTTACCTGAAGTTTTTGTTTGTTTGTTTTAAACCTCTTGTTTCTTTCTTCAGGGATAAGCCATTTTAAAGGGCAGTTACCTGTAAACAGGGTTGTCAGATAAGCACAGCCAGTGTGGTGGTACATTTACCATATTAGAATTAATAGCTGTTATCTTTATTTTTCAAACATTATTTGGCACCTAATGAGTGCCTAAGGCACTTGACTGCTAACCAGAAGGCTGGCGTTTCAAACCCACCAGCCACTCCATGGAAGGTTGGGCAATCTACTTCCATAGTGATAACCGCCTCACTACCACCTCGGAAACCCAAGGAGGGGTTGCTGTAAGTCGGGTCCGACTTGAGGGCCGATAACAACAACAACAAGAACAATGGATTTTTTAACTGTATTTATGGCTGGCCTTAAAATTGAGTCTTTTAACATTTACTCCCTGAGGGAGACAGTGTATGTCTGAGGTCCATTTTGGTGAAATAGGCAATATGTTAAAGCTCTGATCAGCTTAGAAAGTATTGCATGTGCAAGTGATGTCAAAAATTATGCTTTTAAAAATATGTAAAATTTATGTTTATATATAAGAAAATACAGAAGCTTTGGTGGCATAGTGCCTAAGGTACTTGACTGCTAACTAGAAGGCTAGCGGTTCAAACTCACCAGCCACTCCTCGGAAGGAAGGGTGGGCAATCCTACTTTTGTAGTGATACTGCATCGGAAACCCAAGGAGGGGTCGCTAGGAGTTAGGGCTGACTCGACGGCACATAACAACAACAACAACAACATAAGAAAATAATGGAAGAATGGTTGGTTTCACAGTTTAAAAAAGCATCAGCTCACTCAAAGAAGTAATGGCTTACTGTACAAAAGGGTAGATGTTTTCCTTAATTTTCTGTAAGAAAAACTAGAATAGGAAAAATAAACAGAGGGCTTTAACAGGAGTTTAGAGTATTTGAAAATCTGTAGAGATGAATTTTTCTTGATAATGCTTAATTAATGTACTTTTCAAAATGTATTAATGATTTTTTTTTTGGACTACAACATTTTACTGTTTCATCTGGATTTTGGTGTTCGTTCTGGTGAGAACTACCAAACTGTAGGTTTCTTAACATCTTAAAAATGAAAACAAAACAAAACAAAAGTTGCCATTGAATTGATTCCAACTCGTGATAATCTCATATATGTCATAGAAGAACTATGCTTTATAGGATTTTCAGTGACTGTGATCTTTTGGAAATAAGTCACCAGGCCTTTCTTCTGAGGTGGTTCTGGGTAGATTTGAACTACTACTGACCTTTCAATTACTAGCTGAGCCCATTACCATTTTCACTCATCATTTTAGGTAGGAATACATTGTGATATGCGGGAATTTTGTGAGTACTTGGTATTATTTCACAGAACTACTTCAGCTGCCATTCACTGGGCTATCTTAAACATGATTTGTTTAACAAACCGTATATTTGAATTTGTCTCTATCCTGAACTGTTATTTAAGAATTCACAGCAGCTTGAGCAAGCATTCTTTTTTCCAGGCCCTCCCCTTTCCTCCCTACTCCAAGAAAATGGGGGAAGGGACTCTATGTAAACTTGAATAATATCATAATTATTTTACAATACATCAAATAGTATTGAGTATAGTTTCTTTTGTCATCCTAGAAGAGCAAAATTGTGTTACCTGTCATAACTTTTAATATTCCTTTTTAATTTGTATGTTGTCCCATCAAACTTAGTGTAAAGCTTCCTGTATTTTCTGGAAGATAGCTTTGTCTATATTATAAAAGATAAATTTGAAGTAGGCATTATATTTAAATACCATTTTGAAAACCATACATGTGTTTCCAAAGGGCATTCTCTGTATAGCTATTAATAGCCAGTAGAGGGTATTTCCTTTAAACTATGCTGCCAACCACTATCAAGTCAGTTCTGATTTATAGTGAACCCATGTATAACAGAATGAAACACTGCCCAGTCCTGCACCATCCTCACAATCGTTGCTGTGATTGAGCCCATCGTTGCAGCCACTGTGTAAATTCATCTTGAGTAGGTTCTTCCTCTTTTTTGTTGACCATGTACTTTGCCAAGCATGTTATCCTTTTTGAGAGTTTGGTCCCTTCTGATAACATGTCCAAAGTATGTAAAACAAAATCTCACCATCTTCACTTCTAATGAGCATCCTGGCTGTACTTCTTCCAAGACAGATTTGTTTTTTCTTCTGGTGGCTCATGGTATATTCACCAATACCATAATTCAGAGACATGATAAATCATTCTTTTTTGTCCTGCTTTTACATGAATATGAGGTGATTGAAAATACTCCTACAGTTTTCAAAGGTTCCATGAACTGACTTTAGAGAATATTCCTTTCAAGAAAGAGCTGACCCCTTGTGGTAGTTACATTTGTGTGTCAACTTGCCTGGGCCTGGTTGAGTGGCTGGGCAGCTGGTGGTGGTTATTCCTCATGATGAGACTGTCAATCAACGGCATGGTGAGATCTACCACAAGCAGCTGAGTAGCTGCCTTGGGGATGTGGTCTGCTTCCTGTATATAAGGAGAAGCCTTGGGACTGGTCTCTGGCTTATGGCACACTTGGACCTTGCATGTACCTGTGTCATTGTTCAGCAGCCTGCCATGCTCTGCTGACCTTGGGACTTACAATGGACTTGAATTAATAGGCTGATCTGTGGTTTGGTAACATCGGGACTGTGCCATTTTATTTGTTGATCTTGGCTTGTTAGCCTCAGCACCAAGTAGCTGCGTGAGTAAAGAGATGCCTCTAGCTTCAATGGGCTGGGAGCAAGAGGCAGAGCTGAAGCCCAAGGTCGAGGGGCTTTCACCCAGCTCCTAGAGCATGGCACTTTGAACTTGGACTTAAAGCCTCCAAATTGTAAGAATAAACTCCTGTTTGTTAAGGCCATCTCATCTGTGGTACATTTCTGTCAGAGCAGCACTGGGTGACCAGAACAACCCTCTTCCTCAGAAAGTCAGTCTTTGAAACACTAAAAGCCAGTTAGTACTTGCCTTCAAGGTGATGCCAACTCATGGCAACTCCATGTATTTCAGAGTAGAACTACAGTCCATATAGTTGTAAATGGCTGTGATGTTAGGAAGTAGATCACTAGCAGGCCTTTCTTCCAAGGCTCCCCTGGGTCAACATGAGTCAGAATTGACTCAGTGACGACTGATTTAGACACTTAGCCACCAGTATTTGGAGCTCATTTTAAGAAAAACATTTTCTGATTTTCAGTTATTTTTTTAAACAGTGTGGGAGTTGGGTACCTTCTGTCAGTGCTCGGAGGCATTTGGAGGAAAGTATTTTCTTAGGTCTTTTGCCTGTATTTACACTGTCCTGGTCGTGGCGTGTTTTCCATTTCAATAACTAAAGAAGCAGTTTCTTCATACTTTGAGATTAGCATGGCTTCTTAGGTGACATGATGTGAGCTTTATATCATCACAGTTAAGAGATTTAACATGACACTTGTTATGTCAGACCTGACTCATAGTGACCCCTCCTTGGGTTTCTGAGGCAGTATCACTTGGGAGGTAGATTGCCCAACCTTTCTTCTGGGTTTGACCGCCAGCCTTCTGGTTAGCAGTTGAGTGCCTTAGGCACTACGCTACCAGAGCTACTTTTTTAAACTTAGGTTTTTGAAGAGGCCCCCCCACTTTAGTTTTTGGTATCAAGAAAGTATAGATACAGGAGACTGTTTCTTATCTAATTCTAATCTTAATTCTGTGGCTAAATAGCTGTGGGGCTTCAGGAGTCCTTTTTCTTCTATGTCCTCATTTGTGAAAAACAAGGATTTCATTATACACTTTGGAGTTGCTAATCATTTGTATAATAATCTGATGAAGAAGGTAGTCATAAGATGTCTTCTGGAAGCTTTAAAATTTTTATAGAAACTAGTAAGGATTTTTAACACCACCACCACCACCCCCCAAAAAAAGAGAAGGTATCATGAGGGATCTTTAGGGGACTTTTTTCCTCCCTGCAACCTTTTGTAATAAGGATATAGTTGCTCTTTAATGTTATCAATAAGGATTCTTTTTTGGAATTAGCATTTCTGTGCCTTAAATGAAGCCAAGAAATGCTTTGTCTGTTTTGATTTGATAGGCAAGGCTCGAGGACTAAGGGGACTAGTTAGAAAATGGGCATCTGCCTTTGATGTTACAGTTTTGGGTTAGTACTAAGACATATCCTTTCTGCCTGTTCTAATCCCGCATTGACATTTGATTTCCTCATTGATCAAGTTCACCCTTCAACAAACGAGTCTGTATGAGTCTTTACTATGTAACATTAATTTATCTTCCCATGTCTTTATTTTGGTGAGAGTCAGTTTTGTAAACTTTTTTGAGCTGAAATTAGAGTTTATTTGATATTCAGAGTGATTTCTGTATACTCTTAGAAAAAGAAAATTGAAGAGCCAACTAATAAAACATTGTGTTAGGGTCTAAAAGGAATACTGGAATTACTGGAAAGCAGGAATTTTGGCCTTCACTGGAGGAAAGTTGTTCAAGTTTTAATTGATTCATTGGTACATCTCACCTTATTCCTGGAAAGGATTTAAAGTGGCAGTGTGTTAGACTGGGTTCTCTAGAGAAACAAAACCAGTAAAGCTTAAATATATATATATGTATATGTATATGTATATATGTATATGTATATGTATATGTATATATAGAGAAATTTATCTTAGGAAAATGGCTCACACACTTACAGAAATTGGCAAGTCCAAAGTTCCTGGATCAAACGTCAAGATGGAGGCTTTTCCCGACTCTTGCAGCCACAGAGGCTAAGGAGCTGAAGGCTGGCAGGCAGTACACCGGCTGTTAACTCCAACGAATGGCGAATCCATGCCGAGTGGTGGATTGTTCACTCACAGACAGTTGTAGGCCAGCACAACAGAATCCCGATCCACAGAAGAATGTCTCTTTTCTCGGAATGTCCATAGATTTACTGGAAGCAGGCGACACCCGTAGGGAAACTCCCTTTCAACAGATTGCTTGCTCAAAACATAATCATCTGATCCCATCCTGGGAATAACCATGTCACAACAGCTTAAACCACACAGAATTGTGGTCCAGCCAAGTTGACACACAGCTCCAACTATCACAAGCAGGTATAGACAAAGTCTTTTATCGTAGTAGGGAGGCTTCTTGAAAGAATTGCTACACTTATTGTTCATTTTCTTAGCTTGGGAAAGTTACTCTTCTACTTTGAACTCCTGGCTCTGCTCCTTCCCTGTAGTCATTTATGGTTGGGTCACTGGAGGTCTTCATCACCAACTGTATATATTTGTTTATTGGACCTTGTTCCAGTAACTACAAGTGACTACTACTTCCTTTTATGATACATTTTTTTTTTTTTCCTGATTATAAAAGTTACACATGTTCACTGTGGGAAATTTTGGAAAAGGTACTTGTCTGGTGGTGTAGTGCCTAAGGCATTTGACTGCTAACCAGAATATTGGTGGTTCAAACCCACCAGCTACTCTGCAGAAGTTGGACTGGGCAGTCTACTTCTATAAATGTTTATGGCTTTGGAAATGTTTATGGCTTTGGAAACCCAAGGGGGGTTGCTATGAGTTGGAATTGACTCGATGGCAGTGAGTTTGGTTTTATTTTATTTATTTTTTTGGGGGAATATGTATTCAGGAAAACTTCTTTTCTAGTTGAAATGTTTCCATGACAACTGTTTTCTTCCTCTCTTCCTAGTCTCTTGGCCAGATATGTGTCAATTTGCCTGCTGGCTTGCTCTCTCTTTGTACCCATTCAAGCCCAACATTTCTTAAAACTAAACTGAACTGAAGGTTTGTTGTTGTTGTTGTTATTTGCCGTCGAGTCGGCCCCGACTCACAGCGACCCCTCCTTTGGTTTCCGAGGCAGTATCACTACGGAAGTAGGATTGCCCAACCTTCCTTCAGAGGAACTGAAGGTAACATCTCAAAACTAATGGCTTTAAACTGGAAAGTGACATAATTTCCTTTGTGTCTTGAGATCAGTGTGGTTGTAGTATTAGGTGTTTATGTAAGTGTGCATGCAAGTGTTTTTGTGGGAGTGGAATAGAGGAGTGGTATACCTCCTGTAGGAGCTCTGGTAGCATAGTGGCTAAGGCACATGACTGCTAACCAGAAGGCTGGCGGTTCAAACCCACCAGCCACTCCTCGGAAGGAAGGTTGGGCAATCCTACTTCCGTAGTGATACTGCCTCGGAAACCCAAGGAGGGGTCGCTATGAGTCGGGCGACTCGACGGCAAACAACAACAACAACATACCTCCTGTGGGAGGCTTTTGAAGCAACAATGTTGCAGAGATAAGATGGCAGCCTAAACTGGGTCAGTTGTGGTAGGAATGAAGAGGAGGGGCATTTTAGTGGTTTGTTGATTGGATGTGGGGCTCAAGGAGGAAGATTCTGTAATTCAGGTTTCTGCCTTGGTTGACTAGGTACTTGGTAGTGTCATTAACTGGTCATGTTGATTTTCAGTTTTTGGGTTTTTTTTTTTTTTGGCATCCAGGTGAGTATGTGGACCGGGCAATTAGATAGGAAGTTTGGGAGAGTTCTATACTGGAGATCTAAGGTTGGGGAGTCATCAGAACTCACTTGTACAGATTTATAGTTTAATAAGAGTTTTAGTCTAGAAAAAGAGCTATGAGGAACACCTGTGTTTAAAAGCCAGCAACAAAGAGACCCAGGAAGGTAGTGTCAGCAAAACGGATGAGTTGTATAGTTCAAGGGGGAAATTTGGCAATAAAAAGGTCATTGACTTTGTTGTGTTTTAAAAAGAGAATAAAAAGTAAGAAAATGGGTCAGATTTTATCCAGTCCTTAGAATAAAGCTCCTGTCCAGACTATCTGCTTGGCTTTTTGTTTGGCTGTTTCACTCCACTTGATATAGCCCAGGACCTCACAGCCCAAATCTAGAAAGAACCCCACTGACATTATTGTATTGGACCTAACACGTGACTGCTATAAACAAAAAAAATCTCACTGCTGTCGAGTTGATTCAACTCATAGCCACCTCTCTTTGCGTTTCTGAGGTGGTATCTCTATGGAAGTAGATTTGCCCAATCTTCCTTCAGAGGAGTAACTGGTGGGTTTGAACTACCAGCCTTCTGGTTAGCGGTCAGATGCCTTAGACACTGCATCACCAGAACTCCCATGACTGCTATAGTACCTTCCAAATTAAAGTTAAAAACAGATTCTAATTGCAATGAGATGCCCAATGCCATCAAGTTGGTCCCGACTCATAGCAACCCCTCCTTGGGTTTCTGAGGCATTATCTTTATGGAAATAGATTGCCCAGTCAGTCTTCCTTCTGAGGAGTGGCTGGTGGGTTGAACTGCCAGTCTTCTGGTTAGCAGTCAGATGCCTTATTAAGATAGCTGTAATAAAAACAAAGCAAAACAAAAAATAGAAAATATTAAGTGTTGACGAGAATGTGAAGAAATTAGAACCCTTGTGCATTGCTAGGAATAGGATTTAAAATGGGGCACCTTTGTGGAAAACAGTTTGGTGGTTCCTCTAAAAGTTAAATACAGAATTACAGTCTGACCTAGCATTTCTATTCCTATACCTAAAACAATTAAGAAATAGGTACTCAAACAAGTACGTGTTACATGCATGTTCATAGGAACATTATTCACAACAGCCAAAAAGTGGAAACAGAGCACATGCCCATCAACAAATAAATAGGTAAACAAACTGTAGGATCTGTACAATGGAATGCTATTCAGCCATAAAAATTGGAAAAAGAAAAAAAGTACTGATAGTGTGCTACAATCTGGATGAACCTTAAAAACATTATGCTGTTTATGTATTTCATTTATATGAAATACCCTGAACAGGTAAATCCAGAGACAGAAAGTAGTTTGGTGGTTGCCAGGGGCTGGGGCCATGAGGAGGAGGAATATGGAGAGTAATTGCTTGATGAGTACACTAGATAGAAGTGGTCGTGCACAGTATTGTGAATGTACTAAGTGCTACTGAATTATTCACTTTAAAATGCGTAATTTTATGTTACAGGAATTTCACCTCAATTTGAAATGTACCCCCGTCAAAGAAAAATAAAAAACACCCAACTAGATTCTGGGCCCAGTCCCAGAAATTCTGATTCCATTTAGGAATCTTAATTTTATAAAATGGCCTTTCTGAGATGCTAAGGAGCATTGATGTGTAGGCGTAATAAACCTGCATTTTATTTAATTGCAAGAGAGCAGAATTTTATTATAGCAAACTTTTAAAATACAGTTGTGCTGAAGAGATTGGCAACCATGGAAACCTGGCTGGAGTTCCCCAGCGTCTGTTTCGAGTGGGAGTGGGTGTGGGGTTTGGGGAAAGCGCCACCATCTGGTATAATTTGTTGGAGATTGAAAGTTTTAATTTGTGAAGTTTTGTAGCAAGTGCCCCTGGTGCCCTGCATCATATCCTTTTGTTGTACTGCTGATTTAAACCAGAACTCCAATTTCTACAAGTTTTTCATTCAGAGTCTTGCCAGTACTTTTCTATTTTTTGCCTTAGGATCTTCAAACTCTGGAAGAGGAGGACGAAGGCAACCTTCAGCCAGGTGCTTAAATGTTCTGCTTCTTTCAGGGGTCCTACGGAATTGCCTCTTCCCCTCCGGCAGTCACGTTGCTCATGTGTCCTTACTGGCTTTTCTCCTTCCGTGTCGCACCTCTCCCTCCTCTTGTTCCCTGGGATCATTTCCTATTTTTAATACTGCTTAAAACTTGTGTATTAGTATTGTGTCATTTAGACTGACTTCACAAGTTAAGAAATGCAGACAAAAGCAATCTGTAATTAACAGTAGTATCTTCTTCTTGTCCCTATCAATATTAGCGTGCTAAAATAACGTGTGAGGGAGGAAGGCGAAGAGAACATACTGTGCAGTGCAAAACAGCATCCATTGCTAAAGTTGAAATTAAATTTATTCACATCCACTCTAATGTGAACATTATGTGAGAATTTATTGAATTTTTCAGAAGAAAAAGTTATTACTTGTATGTACAACTCAGCAACTTCCATTTGTTTCATTTCACTTGGATAGGAGTTAAGGGGATATAAAAAAACAAAGAACAAAGTAGTTGGCATGGAGAGACAGCATTAGATGTGTCTCTTTGGTTCATTTATATGTCATTTTGTTCTTGAAGAGTTCTGGGTAGTTCTTTTTGTGAGACTAAGTTCTAGGATAGACTAGAATTCTGCTACAGTGCAGAACTGGGGACAATCTCTACAGAAGCTCAGGATACAACTTGCCAAAGATCAGAAGAGCACATAGATATCTGATCTATTTAAGGGACATCTTTGAAAAGACACTTGTGTCTTAAATGCAAAATTTCTCTTTACCTACCTAAAATATAGCCTTACTCCTTTTAGCTGAGATTAAACTCTAGAAAGTGTGTATTAAATTAAAAATTAAAATGGAAGGTAAGCTTGTTCTGGATGATCAGTTTCATTCTTGATGATTAAAATTGATAGCTGTGAAAGCACTTGCCATAGAGGCTGCTACATTGTAGGCACTCAGGAAGATGTGGAGTGAATGAGAAAGAATATGCTGATGGCCCCAGATTTGCGTCTCTTAGACTGTTGTCTTACCAGCAAGAATAGGGAAAACTCCCTGTGTTTAGTATTAGTAGACCTGTGGCTGCAGGGGTTTATTATTACCTGTAAGTTTATTTTGTAGGAAACCAGGTATCCTTCGGAAACATGCATTCTCTCAGTGCAGGGGTTCTGTGTAGCACTGGGCTGTTTTGGCATGGAAACTGACAAGTATCCCAACCCCTCATGTTAAGTTTTAGCTCAGACCAAAGCGAAAATGACTTGCCAAGGTAAAATCACCCCATCTAGCTAATTAATAATATGGCAGAAAATAGAACATAGGTCTCTGTTCTTATATAATCTTTTTCTTCAGTTTCTGAAATTGCTCCATCTCTACTCCTGGCCAAAGAACTAGTTAACAAAATCATTTTTAGAATCAGTAAGGATTATGAGTTTTATTTTTGATTGAAGATATTTCCAGAAATTTTGACAGTTAAAAATTTGTACAATGGGAGGAAATGTTCTTTGTTGGTCACCAGGGATGGGATGGGAGGGGAGGGGAGGAGAGGGAAAATGGCTAGATGCTATTGATCTGGGTGAAGGGTAGGGCGATATACCAAAAGTTAGTGACCAACAAAATAAGGAAAAGGAAAACGGAGGTGCATGAGAGGTACGGCCAACAAAGAAACACTTTTACATACACAATACTGCATTACAGTAATAACAAACATTAATTTGGGGTAGATATATAGGTAGACAGGCTGAATGATTACAAAAGGGAATATATACCAGTGACCATATATAAGGTTGGCAGATGCTATTTCTACATACATATTTGTATGTGCTACTTTGAATGTCCATATAAATAGAACTAACAGGAGGCAAAGTTCTGATAACTTCTTAGACATAGTCAGCCACCCAGATGGAGTGAGTTGTTGGACCTGTGGGCTCAGAACCATGGCCATGGGGGACATCAAGCTCAATTGGTACAACATACTACACAAAAACATTATTCTACATCCTGCTTTGGTGAGTAGCAGCAACCGGTGTCTTACAGACACTTGCAAGTGGACATCTAGATGCAATGGTTGGTCTCTCATCCAGAGCAAAGAAGAATGAAGAAAACCAAAGATGAATGGAAAAAGTTAGTACAAGGGACTAGTGGACCACGTGAACCTCAGCCTATGTATATGACCATGAGACCTAGAACAACTAGATGGTGCTTGGCTACCACTGTCAACCACTCAGAAGCTGGGGTGGGGGGACGGGGAGGTCTTGTATAGAGTGGGAGAACAATGTGGAACAAAACTCAAAATCATAAAATAGACCAGGTTAACTGGTCTGATAGACCCTGGTGAGACCCCTGAGACTATGGCCCCTAGTTACCCTTCAGGCCTGGAATTGAACTCACTCCTGTGGCTTCCAGCCAAACAATAGACAGGCATATAGGGTGAACATTTACACCAGGTAGATACACTCCTTAGAACGAGCAATCATGGGAGAAAAGAAAGGCAGTGTTTGGACAGGGAGATAGCTCATGGGGTTAGGAATGCATAGGAAAAGGATACAGGGAAGAGATAATTATGGAGAGAAAGTGGGAAGAGAGCTGTTACATTGTGGGGAATTGCAGTCAATGTCATGAAACAAAATGTGTATGAATTTTTTCTGTAAACTTTCACCCAAATCACTGTTTTTTTAAAAAAGAATTTATACAAATAAATTATTTAGAAAATCAATACTAATAGATAAACTTGGTAACATAGTGCCTAAGGCATTTGACTGCTAACCAGAAGGCTGGCAGTTCAAATCCTCTAGCCACTCCTTGGAAGGAAGGTTGGGCAATCTACTTCCGTAGTGATACCACCTTGGAGACCCAAGGAGGGGTCGCTATGAGTCGGACAGCACATAACAACAACAACAACAAATAGATAAAATACACAAGTGAAAACTTATAAGTATCTGGATATTCAACAATATAAAAATAGTTTAGAAAACTCTGTATAAGGGTTTCGATGAACTCTTGTAAAAGGCTAGTCATAATAACCTACCAGAAAATAGTGATAATTTGCTAGTGTGGGATTGTGGGAGAGTTCCTTTTATACTTTCCTTTCTTCTGTGTTATGCCCTTTACTTCATTACGCTGATGTTTTCAGTAGAGTTCAATTTCTTTCAAGGACTAATTTTATGTATTACCTTACCTTATCACTGACGTGGAATTGAGGCGGTATCTCTACGGAAGTAGATTGTCCAGTCTTCCTTCGGAGGAGTGTCTAGTGGGTTTGAACTGCCAGCCTTCTGATTAGCAGTGAAATGCCTAGGCACTATGCCACCAGAGCTCCTAATTTAGATTGTATAACTGATGCCAGGGTCTGCATTTAAACTCCGTCTAAATCAGTTTATTTGCTGGCCTATGCATCATAGAATGTGGTTATTTTGCTTTTATTATTCTTGATCTGTGCATTAAAAACTAGCTAAAATGAGAAGAATTGGTGAAGATTTCGGGAACTGATAGAAAATGTTTCTATTACTTGCTTAGAGACATCTTGGCTTAAACGAAAAACAAACTCTTTTTGGAAAACAATCAGTTTCTTAATCAAATCTGTGTTTCTTTTCTCTAGGACCTCTGTTACGCACCTAAAGCCATACTGGAAACCGCAGAAGAAAGAGCAACCTCTGGAGACGCCGAAAACACCCATGAGCCACCAAAGAGTTGTAAATGGTGAAACGTGCAGAACGAGCTACATGAAACCAAGTGTCTTTCCTTCAGCCTCTCTTGGTAAAGCGTTATCTCGAAAGCCTTTTGGGATCCTTTCTCCAAATGTTCTGTGCAGTATGAGTGGGAAGAGTCCTGTAGAGAGCAGCTTGAGTATTAAAACCAAAAAGAATGTACCGCCTGCAACAATCCACCAGGGTGAAGAAGGGGAAGGACCCCTCGATATCTGGACTGTTGTGAAACCGGGAAATACCAAGGAGAAAATTGCATTCTTTGCAGCCCACCAGTGTAGCACTCGGATAGGATCCATGAAAATAAAAAGCTCCTGGGATATAGATGGGAGAGCTACTAAAAGAAGGAAAAAATCAGGGGATCTTAAAAAAGCCAAGATACAGTTAGAAAGGATGAGGGAAGTCAACAGCAGGTGCTACCAGCCTGAGCCTTTTGCATGTGGTATTGAACACTGTTCTGTGCATTATGTGAGTGACAGTGGGGATGGAGTCTATGCAGGGAGGCCTCTGTCGGTCATACAGATGGTTGCCTTCTTGGAGCAGAGAGCCAGTGCTCTCATAGCCAGCTGTGCGAAAAACTGCACAAACTCACCTGCTGTTATGAGGTTTTCTGGGCATTCCAGAGGTTTGCCCCCAACCTTCTCTGCTCCAGGAGCCTGTGAAGAACCCACGGAAAGGGGAAATCCTGAGGTAGGTGAACCATCAAGTGAGCCAGTCCGTGTCCTTGACATGGTGGCCAGGCTGGAGTCAGAATGCCTGAGGCGACAGAGCCAACGTGAGCCTGGCGGCCTCTCAAGGAATAACAGCTTCCGTCGCAATGTGGGCCGGGTGTTGCTTGCAAATGGCACTTCAGCTGAAGAAGGCAAAACGAAGAAAGGAACCTTGGAGGCACCTGACACTCAGGTAGATCCTGTGGGATCTGTATCTGAGGACTGTGGCCTCTCAGGAGTTGACCAGTGTTCTCCTGAGGGGGACCGGGCCTGGGATGGCTCTCCTCGGGGCTGTCCCTCGCCAGCAGGTGTGAGTTTCCAGGTGGACAGTGCAGAATTAGAGCCAGATCAGCAAACTACCTTGCAAAACAGCAATAGGTATGATGTAGAAATGACTGAAGAACATGTTGAGTCTCCCTTTCCTCCTCACACTTGTCCCCAAGCCACTGAATTGCCTACAGATACTGTTGATTGTGTGAGTAGAGAGCTCGTGCCACTTACTAGCCAAAATCCTGATCAAAGAAGAAAAGAATCTTTGTGCATTAGTATCACTGTGTCCAAGGTAGAGAAAGACCAACCTTCTAGTTTAAACCCCTCTGGTGACCCACTTCCAGGGATGTTGTTTTTTTTGCCACCTGGTCGGCATGAGTCGGACTGTTCACAGTTGAGTGAAAGCACGAGAGAATCTTCAGAGGCCAGCCAGCTTGAAGGTGCTGCTGAGGTTCACAGTGTGTCTGAGGAAAAAAGTGTTTCAGCTGAGCCATTTGTCCTGCCGGCCTCTTCTGTGGAAAGCACATTACCAGTGCTTGAGGTGTCTAGTTGGAAGAAGCAGGTGTCTCATGACTTTCTGGAGACCAGGTTTAAGATCCAGCAGCTTTTGGAGCCTCAGCAGTACATGGCCTTTCTGCCCCACCATATTATGGTGAAAATCTTCAGGTTGCTTCCCACCAAGAGTTTAGTGGCTCTTAAATGTACTTGCTGCTATTTTAAGTTCATCATTGAATACTACAACATCAGGCCAGCAGATTCTCGCTGGGTACGAGACCCACGGTATAGAGAGGATCCTTGCAAGCAGTGCAAGAAAAAATACGTCAAGGGGGACGTGTCCCTGTGCCGGTGGCACCCGAAGCCCTATTGCCAGGCGTTACCCTATGGGCCAGGATACTGGATGTGTTGCCACCGGTCTCAGAAGGGCTTTCCTGGCTGTAAGCTAGGGCTTCATGACAATCACTGGGTCCCTGCCTGTCACAGCTTTAATCGAGCAATTCATAAGAAAGCAAAAGGGGCTGAAACTGAAGAAGAATATTAAAGTCTATGCAAGAGGCAGCAAAAGGACTGTGTTTTTAAACTGCAAACATACTGCCCAGGTACACCATTCAAGTGAGTGTTGCCTCGGAGCTGTAGGAGAATCTGTACTCACTCCACCAAGATTGCCATTGCTCAGGCATTTTTAAAACAAATTTACAGCTGTACAAGAAAATCAGTCCTGTTCTATAGTGGCGCCTCACTGGGTGGTATCCCTCAGTTTGATTCACTTAGCTGTGAATAACTATGCCTGTTTTCCTAAATCAAATCTATCCTCTAAGGACAAAGACTTGCCATCATTGCAGATATTCAGAAGAGTACACTGTATATCCTGCAGGCACTCCCCAGAAAGGCATTCCAGAAAGGTTTCATGCACTGGCACTGTATATGAAATACGCAAATTGTGTCCTATGGGAAGAATACCAGCACTCTTGGATGAAAAGTATGCTTAAAAAAGGGAAAGCTGGGTACCTTACCTTAGACCTTGTATGCTTGATCTGTGAGATGGATGTTTGTGGTGGGAAATGGATTTCATGCCCTGTGGTGTTTACAGTGTATATAATTGTTGTGTTTTCATAGGGCTATGAAACTGCACATTAAACTCGAGCGCCTTTACCTATAGATGAGTGCTTTTGGCCCCTCTGTAAATAACACTTAAAATTCAGTTGTATATACTGGACAGCTGACTGAACAGCATAATCACCACAATGCAGCTAGGATAGCGTTGCGGCTATAATCGTGTTTTTTTTTTTTTTTAATTGTCCTATCTCAGAAGTTGTACATCCTGTATAAAATATGAATGTTTCCCAAATAAACTATGAATGTTTCCTTCATAATATATGAATGTTTCTGAGAAGAAACTCTAAATAGTTAAGAAGTGAACCTATTCAAAGGATACCAAATAATGGTGTAACTGGACAACCTTAAAATTAGTATAGAGGACAATCCTTTGTTAAAGTTTAGTGATCCACCAAGAATGAGAGAGTATTTATATAGTCCAATTAAAACAGTCTTGGCTGTCCTTTCTGCCTGGTTCTTTTTTTTTTTTTTTTTTTAAACTTCAATAAAACATGCATCTTAAGTGGGACCTGAGTTTTGCAAAGATTTTTCCTCTCCTTTTTTTGTAGGATCTTTTGATCATCTAAGAGCATTTTTTTGTTTGCGTTGTTCGTGAAAGAGGGGAGATAAATTTTTTTTGGCCTGCCACCAAGAGGAGATCATCTTTATTTAACACTATATGCTTGAATTTTTGTGACCCTTTAACACTTCCTTGGTGTTTGTTGTCTGCCCAGCATCCGCTGTTTCCTGTTGTGTGAGGTATAACTTAGGATGCTTTTACAGCTCGCCTCAGAAGTCACCGAGGATCTCCGCAGGCCTCTGTGGTCATGGATCGTTTGTCAGTTAGGAGGAGGCACTGGGCCCCAGAAACTGCTAGGGAGGAGCTAAAAGCTAGCTAGCTTAAAATCAAGTTCCTACCAAAAAACCTTGTGATAGGTGCAAGCCCCAGGCTATAGGTAAATGTTTTAGGGGGAGGGCTGTAACAGACAACAAAGACAAACGTAAAGGTTGAGCAGCCTTAGGTATACCTAAGGTCTGCCATGCAGATTAGGACAGAAGCCAGGTCAAGCCAGGCTCACCTGCAGCTGAAGTGGGTGGGCATGGAGTGGCTTCCAAACCAGAACCTGCCTCCATCTCCTCTGCCCTTATCCTCAGGCAGCAACTGCTCCCTTGCTCAAAAAGGACTACTAAAGCGGGAAATAGTGTCTCTTGATACTGAATGAATCTGACCCTATCCCATTTGTACTTTTTGTACTGAGTTGGAGCCTACAGCATCATTGGATTTGTCCGTGAGGAGCTAGGAGAGGATGAGATCAGCTTGCTTTTCCTCTGAGATGCCAGTCAGTATCTTTCCTCCTAACTCACCCCAGCTGAGGTGTATTGGAAAAAGCTTTTAAACCCTGGCATCCCCTGGGCTCAGGTTCCCAATCCTGCTCCCCTTTGGTTTTCTCTAAAGTAGTCTCAGTGGTACCTTCCTAATAGGTTTGTTTTGATTCATAATTTATGAAGATGAAATGAGATAATGCACATAAAGTACTTAGAGTACAGCCTGGCGTTTCAAAACTGCCAATAAATGTTAGCTAGCATTGTACTAGCTCTGGGTTCCACATTTGCCCTGGGTGGAAATAGGGCAAGTAGATCTTAGTTGGTTTTCCTGAGTCAGCCATTCCTGATCTGGTTTCCACATAGGGCACACAGGTTTTCACATAGGGTGACTGCATGAGGGACTGAAGTGACCAAGAGTAGAGGGCACAGTAAGAATGCCCCAACCCACTTTGGCAAGCACTGATGACATGTTCTGAGCTTTGTGGCAGAAACCTCGCTGTCTATGTGAACCACAGAGGAGGATTTTAGCTGGAGAGAACAGGTGGCATCCCTTCCTGGTCATTTCTGGCTAAGTCTGGCTTTCCTCTTAGGAGAAAGATACTGTGCTTCGGGGCCCCCTGGTGCCAAGCTGGTGTAATCAACCCACTTAGTTTTCTACATCGCAGCTACCTGCCTTCCTGTACTGCTTTAAGATCATAGACTAAAAGAAAACAACAAAATGGGCACCAGGACCTTAGGATCCTCACTCAACATAAAGAACAAACCTGGCCCGTTAAAGCCTTTGCGGATCTGCTAGCCTAGTTTCTGTCGCCCCCCCCTTCAAAGCCTATACCTGTAAAGGAAACCAGAGTCAAAGAGCTGCTCCACATCTCTGGAGCAGTGTGTTCTCAGCCCAGTGGATGAGACCAGAGATCCAAGGAAATAGTAACTAGAAATAGAAAAAGTACAAAGGTAAGATGAATCTTTTGCTTGTTCAGCCCTTGTCAAAATGACTAGCCTTAGAATGGCCACGTCAGAGGACCTCCACAGGTGACAATACACACCTTGTGTAGGCATGTTGATTGCTACCTTCCTTGCAAAATGCAACCCTGTCCCCGGTCCCCCTTGTCTGGCTAAGTGCCCTTCAGCATGCCGTGCCTCTGTTTCTCACTGGCTGTGGCTCCACTCCCTGTGCTGTGTGGGGAGAGGGCGGCTCATTCATGTCATCCCCTCAGTGTCACTGCCTGTGCTCCAGAAAGGTTTTGCTTTACCTTCCAGTGACCATTTCAGTGTGCGGGGGGGTGGGCAGATTCTGACTGCTGTGGGCCATGCTTTAATTTTCATTCAGCAGGAGACACTCAAAGGCAGGGTAAAGGACTCTGTGTCACCTGGTCCCATGGGCACGTTCTTCCTTAGAGGAACTCCCCTGGCAGGCCTAGGAGGGTTTTACTGAGGAATGTTACTATGTATTTGGTATAATGTAGGCTTTATTATAGCCAGTAGCTCCTCTGGCGGCCACTCTGGTTTGGATATACTGCAGGACGGGGCTGGTATTTCACCAAGCCCTAGGAGTTCCCTGGCTGGGCTCTGCCCAAGTCAACCCCTGTAGCTTGGACTCGTCAGGGCCTCCCTCCCTCATCTTATAGACACACCCATAAGCTGCAACAATAATTGTTGTTGTTAGTTGTTGTTATGTGCCGTCGAGTCGGCCCCGACTCATAGCGACCCCTCCTTGGGTTTTCGAGGCAGTATCACTACGGAAGTAGGATTGCCCAACCTTCCTTCCGAGGAGTGGCTGGTGGGTTTGAACCGCCAGCCGTCTGGTTAGCAGGCAAGTGACTTAGCCACTATGCTACCAGAGCTCCTGCAACAATAATAGGTGACACCTATCTAGCTCTGACTGTAATCGGGTACCATGCCAAGTTTAAACACATTCTGTATCGAACACAGTGCCTACCATTCAGAATTTGATGGTTTCCTTATATGTCTTTCCTTTCCTTTCCTTTCAAATAAGCTAATGTTAAATTTCTGCAAATTGGTTGACAGTATCTGTGTGGGAAACATGTGCTCCCTTTTATTGCATGCATGCTGTTCCTAAGTTTGTGCCCATAGTTGGTGTTTGCACAATCTCATGGGAACAGCAAACAGTGTGGTGCACCCTAGGGTGACTTCCAGTGTGTTTATACCTACCTGTTTTAAGCAAACACAGGCAGCACCATCATTCGACGTGCTTTGTTTGATGTTAGCAGCATTTTTAGGGGACCAGAAGCCACTAGAGTTGGTAGCTTGGGAGGAGAGAAAACTGGAACGACGGCAGAGCTGGCGGTCTCTTACATAGCAACAGCCCTTGTGAGAGGTGACGTCCTCTGTCTGAAAGGCACAAGGAAACTTACTTTTTCCCCCAGAAGAGGTCACCATCCACTCTTACTTAGCAGAAACTGGGCCTTAGGCAAAATTAGTTTTGAAACTCTTTATCTCAGATTCTTTTTATAAATAAAGTGGCTCTTAAAGTCAAAAATTAGAAGGCTTTACTGAATGTTTTCAAGTGTTGAAACAGCAGGGATTAGTTTCTGAATTCAGCATACAGAGGTAAAAGGCATATGACTAAAATTACTCTTGGAAATTCTGTGTCCATCACTCTAAGAAAACCAAACCAAACTCACTGTCATGGAGTCGGATCCGACTCATAGCGACCCCTCTTTGGGTTTCTGAGGCTGTATCACTACAGGAGTAGATTACCCAACCTTCCTTCCAAGGAGTGGCTGGTGGGCTTGAACCGCCAGCCTTCTGGTTAGTGGTCAGGTGCCTTAAAACACTATAAAGGATGATGTATAATATGCACAGTGATGGCAGCATGGGAGAAGTCTTGTAAGATGCTCATGATAAGTGATGCACTGTGATGACTTGGAGAATAGCAGATTCCATCTTAGTTGTTTGGAGCAGAATCACCTGTGCTACTTATTTTCCTCCTTTCTGTCCCAAACGTCATATTTAATTGTATTTGTCCCTTATCCAGTGTGAGGTTGAGTGTCTGTTTGTGTAATTCATTGTTTGCAGATTTGCCAGTCTGGTGCAAAGGTCAGGATGGAACCAGGCCTGGCTCACCAGCTTTCCTGTCTTGCGACTGAGCTGCTGGCCTTCACTCTGCCCTTCCACACCAATCCTCCGTGCAGGGCAACTGAGCATAACTCTGCTGCAGGGTGTGTGGCCTGCCATGAACAAGTCTCCTTCCACCCAGCTCTGATGACCAGTCTTTCAAAGCAGAGGTGGTGACTGAGCCACCCTAGCTTCCAGACTGTGGGACCTCTTACATAACGTTTTTCTCTTCCAAGGCCAGTAGTTTTGGCTTCAGGCCGCTCAACTTTCTTCCAGTCTCTGCTCTGCATTGCATAGGGTCTCAACAAGAAACAGTTGGCACACCCAAAATGAGAGCATTCATGAAGGGTTTATGAAAAGGGAGTAGATACAGGTGGAGCCCCTCAGAGAGGAACCTCCTACAGCCAATTCTGCCCTTTTCTTCCCACTCTGGCTTTGTACCTCACCCAAGGTTGTCCTCCTGCCCTCTGCACACAGCCAGCCCTTGGCAACCTCTTAGGCTAGGGTCTTCTTTCTGGAGGACAGAGCTGGGCAAAGGGTCCTGGAAGCCCAGGGATCGAGGAACCCAGAGGTTTTCCAGACTTCTTGCCCAGGGAAGGGCACAGCAGGAGGGCTAAGGGCTGGGGCCTCCAGAGTTCTGGAGCCAGTGCAGGGGCTCCAGCTTGCTGGGTCTACGGGCTGTAGTGGGCAGGCTAGGGATTCTTCATCTGGGCAGTACATTCGAATCGTCTGTGAAAGCTCCCAATGCTGCAGCCCCACCCTAGACATACTCAGTCACCCGGGCATCATCATCAGTGTTCTGTGAAGCTCCCCAGGTGATTCCAAAGTGCAGGGAAAGTGGAGAACCATCGAAGTGTGCAGTAAAACAAGGGCTAGAGGCCACCAGGACCAGCAGGAGGGAGTAGTGCTCAGTCAGCAATAACCTTCACTGGAGGAACACAAACATGGCAGGGAAAGAGCTAGGAAACTTACACTTTGTCAAAAGCCCCAGAGCCTGTTGATGCAGCCATCCCAGCTCAGTCTCCCTGGCAATGAACAGGTTGGAAAAGGGGAGGGACCTGGAAGGTCAAATACGATACACCCAGATTTCCAAAAATCCTTGAGCTGAACTAGATCGAGTCTCACTGTTTAAGGTCAACTGCATGGCTTACATTCTCTGTTGGAGAGCATTACTCTAGGTCAGTGCTTCTTAAATAGTAATGCATTTATGAATCATCAAATGGCAGTCTTGTTGAAATGAGAATTCTGATTGAGTGGGTTTGATGAGGCCCAAGATCCTACATTTTTAACAAGCTCCCAGGTGATGCCAGATGTTGCAGCATCATGACCGCAAAGGCTCTAGTGAAATTCAGGACCTAAAGGTTCTTTGGTATGGTGGTGTCAGATAACATCTGTAAAAGCACTCAAGGTTAGCAGTGTTTCCTCAAAGGCCTTCAAGGGAGTAGCAGCACTAAAAGCCCCCCCCCCCCCAAGTACCTGTTGCCCCGACCCAGAAAATCGGTGTTTCCTCCAGTGGATACTAGACATAGTGCTCCCTGCTTTGAAGCCAAGTATTACATTGGTGATCATGTAAGACATGGGAGGTGCACCTCTTCCACCTACTCCTTTCAGATCACTTAGCACTTTCTTACCCAGATTGAGAGCCACGTTCTTGCTTACAGTCTAGAATCCTCTTCCTGATGTTTCTGAATTTAGGGAAATCAGCTGTTGGTGGGAGGGTAGGAAAGCTTTTTTCAAAATGCACTTGCCTTTTAAAGTCATACAGTAAGAGGAAAAAGCCACACCCAACAAGGGCAATGACTTAAGTCAGACATGGATCTAGAGAAGGATAAATACATCACCTACAGGACCCTTAATGTCTGTGAAGTTCTTCCACTCAGTTGGCTATAGTACATTTCCCAACACTTAACCTAGTGGTGCCAAATACCGCCTGCCATTTTGTCATTTCTTAAAGGGAGCCAAATTCCCCAGATTTTCCCCCCACATATCCTCGGAAGGAAGGTTGGGCAATCCTACTTCCGTAGTGATACTGCCTCGGAAACCCAAGGAGGGGTCGCTATGAGTCGGGGGCGACTTGACGGCAAATAACAACAACAACAACAATCCTCCCTCAGTCCTTCATAGGAAAAGGCACTGATGTGTCTCTTACTACTTTACCATCCTTTCTTCCAGAAAAGATCATCCCATTAGTGGTTTCAGGGTTTTTTGTTACTCCATTTCCTCTGTGTAGCTTTACACAGATGGTAGAATGCTTTTTCCAGGGTATTTTCTCACCAAAATCCTTGGAATGGAATGGGGTTACTGGTTGTGGGTTTTCCTCACTGAGAGTTTCACAGCTGAGGCGTGGATGGCTTCCTCAAGAGTTTCAAATTTCCTGGGTCATTTTGTTGAAGCAACTTTCAAATGATCACCCCCACCTCCACCCACTAATCTAGTAAGTCATCCTTAGTGCTTAGCATCTGCTTCAGCCTGATTTCTGATCAGCCATGACGTAACTCTGGCTGTGTTTGTTTGCACTAGATAGGGGCATGTTTTTAACTTTTACCTTGAGAAATGAAAGAACAGTACCACCACAGCACTGGGGACTTAGGCACAAATCCTATTTGGGAACTCTTCCATTTCCTTGCCTGTTTCCTCCTGTTGCTAACTAGCTGTCCACTCCTGGTAAAGGGGTAGGACAGACAGGGCACTGGCTCTTCAGTATTTGTCTGAGTTGCCAGATAGTTCCTCCACAGCCATGTTGGCATACCCCTCCACCTGCAGGTGGTCCCTTTCCATCATCATATAACTCTGAAGGTACAGACTTTCCATCTGGGAGACTAGAAAAAAAATAAAAGGATTTCTACAAAATTACAGTTGTCTCAGCTTGGCAGGCCTCCTCTACTGCCCCTTCTTTCTCTCTCGTCCCAAAGAAGAGCTGCGCAGGCTGCACACGGACACCCCAGAGGCCCACTCCCTTCACGGTGCCATTGCCTGCGGATGGCTAAGACAAGGCTAAACAACTGCCAAGGCCACCAAGCCACTGTAGGCTGTACACATCATACGAAGGCTGTCAAGAAAACACTTTAAAGTACGTAACTGGTAAGCAACCAGCTTCTGGCTTGGTAATGATGGATGCTTACTATAGTTTTAAAAAACATTAGTAGGCATTTTTTCTTAGCTAGCAGAAGAATTCCAGAAAAATTATTTAAAAAGATGTATAAAACATTGCAGGGTTAGATCTCATTTTCTGCTACCCTCAGTGTAGGAGGAGAAATGAATTCTCAGAACTTGAAAAATGACATGTCAGCAAAATACATTAAAAGATTTATTGCAGTAATACAATAAAAATTTAGAAAACATTTGTATGACTTAAACTTGTTTGGAAGTTGCAGAGCAATGGGAAATTCCTGCAATGTGACTGCGAGGAGACCCTCAGACACGGGGATTCTTTTACAGCATGCCACTGAGTGTTTCTTCCATACAGCTATATGTGAATCCTCCAATGCATTCTGTCTGCTACACTCAGTGCTGACATACTGTTTTTCCCTTTAACTTACAGATGTGCAAAACTTCTTAGTTATGTTCCATTACAAAAAAGTCTTGAACAGATCATTTTAAGCAGCCTATTTGGTGCCTGCAGATTTATTTATTAGTATTAACCTTGTTTCAATAAATCATTTTAAAATGGAAAACATGACCAAGTTCTATGGCTTTTTGTTTCTTTAAAAATATATATATATATATACCAGCTTCAGTTTTTTTGAAAGCTGTTTACATATGGTTCTGACACCTACATGAAAGATATTAATGAGCAGCAAAAAGAGTAGAAAAAACAGTGGTTGAAATGTATATTTTAGAATATTTACAGGGTGGATCCAGTGCAAAATAATGAAAACCAAAACATCTCAGCAGTGTAAGCCAGTATGTCGGTGTTTAAAACCACCAAAGGGTTTGATCACTTAACCCTAAGTAAAGTGCCTCTAGTTGAGATTAATAATAACAAAATATACTCTATCAACCCCTATATTGGCCACATCCTTGTACATTTTGCTGGATTACTTTTAGATATGTCTGTGATTGGATTCTATCGTTTAGCTCCATCTCACATCCATAGTTCCACAGGAGGCTTACTTGAGAAAACCATGCCTGCTACAGATCTCCCAGCTGAAGTCATCGCTATCCGCAAGCCCAAATCCCAATCTTCTAACTCTTGAGATGAAGCTATTCAATTCTTCTGAGGGTCTGAAGTAGCTAGACAACTCTTTTTATCTCATGGGATTTCAAGTTCATCTGGTGTAAGTTTACCATACCCACTCTATGAACTATGGAACTGAATGGTAAAATATGCAAGCCCAGCAGTCCTGAAACTGAGCACTTTAAACAGACACAGTGGCTATGTAAGAACCACAAGGTTTGGAAGAGCCTGTTCCCTAAGTGGAAAATTTCAAAGAATCGGAATTTGGTACTCCTGGATAGGAATAAACCTCTCCCTGCAAAACTCTACCGAACACCAATTACACCAATAGCAAAAACTATATAGCACCTCAGATTTGGAGGCAAAGTTTCAACTATAATAATTACAATGAGAAAAAAAACCTAGGACAGAGTAAACCTCTAACTGATTTGTCTGAGGTACTATCATGCTAATTATGCTAACAAGATACGGTAATAATGCCTGCTAGGAATTTTTCATAGTCGTTACATAGGTGGTTTTTTTTTTTAGTTATTAAAAAAAAAAACTACATTATTTGTACATAATGCCTTCTCATGACAGTTTTCTTGTAAGATTGTCACTAAGAGAATGACAAGACACATTAGCTGAAAGTCATCTCTTGGTGGTGGAAAATTCTTTGTATCTGAGCTTTCCCCAAGATACAGAGTACGATCAGACAGAGCAGGTCAGCTATGAGGACCTGCTCTGCATTTCGGAGCAAAGGTAGTGTCTTCCAAGCAACAAAGACCTCCACAAAACAAACAAATGGGATGGTTTCCCTGGAAACACCTGCCACCTACTAAATTCCTTAAAAGAGAGTAGACACCAGAAGAATGATCAAGAGCCACTTAATTTAAGTAGCTTGTACCCTGTGCCCAGGCAGGCATTTAGCTCACACAATGGAATGACCTTAATGACTTTCACTCGTAGAAAACAAATTCAGTTTCAAAATGCACCTAATGTGGATGGTAGCAATTTAAACATCTAGCTAAGAATGAGCTTAATTCCTCTCAGAATACAAGAAAAGAGTTTGAAGATTTCTAGGACATCACTGCAGCTAGGACTTCTTCAGTTCATGGGCACAGGTCCTTAAAAAAGACCTTAGTTTCTTTGGTGTGTGGGCAGAAAGAAAAACAGGAATGTCTGATGAGCTACAACAGAGCAGCACAAATGAAATTATCTTTAAACTACTCCTCCCCCCAAAAAAGCACCACTCCCAAACAAAACCAAACCCTTGACCTGAAAACCCAAGATGCCCAAATTACAAAGAAATCAAATATTTCAAATGGCCTCTGTACAAAAAATGATGCCATTAAACAAACTCTCATTAAATAGTTTTTATCTTTCAAGTCCTCATCAAGAATCACTTCCTTATGATTCAACTTTTAAAACAAAGTGTTGGGAACAGCCTCTGCATCACAAAGGCCAACACATGAAGCCACCTTGGTGGTTTCTGTAGGTCCTGTGGTCTGTGATCAGATCAGAGGGAGCCCAAATGAACTGCTGCTTCACAGAATCAAGAACTGGCCACATGTGCAGGTCCTTCTTCCAAACACTTGTTGGGGTAGAAGGACTTTTGACTCCTGTCTTCTTATCATAAACACAGACCCATTTTATAGCATATTGGTCACACCTGGCAGACAGAAATGCTTGTCTTCCTGCTAAAAAAACAGTTTAATCATTCTTTTCCCAGGCACACTGTTAACTAAACACAGAAAGGTTTACTAGAGTGTATGTAGTGGGAGAAGAACTTTCTTGCTGCAGGTTTGGCATCTATTGCCCATGCTCATTAGCGGTGTCCAGTGTAAGCTTTAAACCAGGAGGTCACCGAGGCTGCTGCTGAAGAGATCATCCCGCCCGCACTACTGCTCGCAATCGGCGGGGACGCCTGGGTGCTCTGGCTCTGGGAGACTTCCACAGGCTGGGAAGGGATGTCACAAAACCGGGGGCTCGGCAGGTTCTCCCAGTCCGTGCCCAGGTCGGTCTCTTCATCACTTATGTGCTCGTCTCCACTCTCATCTGATTCTCCAGCAACTCCAGGATCCACAAATTCCATGGACTCCTCAAGGTCAGCTCGTACTTCAAAGGGCCCTGACCTGTGTGCAGAGAGTGACAACAAATATGGAGTCAGCAGACCTCTCTACTCAATAGACGCAGGAGACCCAGGGCCTGTTACCACACAGCATCTCACAAGTCTGTACCATGCTCCCTGTTGGTCTGTGATTGCGATTTTCTTCACCTAATGTAATGAATTAAACACACTTTCCCTCAGTTCTACCCCCTTTATTTGTGAAGACCCTAGGCAGAGGTAAAAAAGCGTACACTGAGACTGTCTAATGCTGATCCAAAATACAATTTCTAAAACGGTATTAAACAACTGCTGTATCTATACTAAAGATGTCAATTTGAGGACTAAAGTACACCTGACCCAAACCATATTTTCCATAGCCTCATATGCATGCGAAAGCTAGGCAATGAATAAGGAAGACTGGAGGAGGATTAATGTCTCTGAATTATGGTCTGGTGAAGAATACTGAAGACACCACAGACTGCCAGAAGAATGAACAAATCTCTCTTGGAAGAAGTACAGCCAGAATTCTCCTTAGAAGCAAGATGGCAAGATACCACCTCACATACTGTGGCTATAAGGAGGACCGATTTCTGAAGGAGGACATCATGTTTGGGAAGGTAGCAGAAGCGAGGACATTCAATGAGGCGGACCGACACAGTGGGCTCAAACACGGCAGCGAGCGTGAAGACAGCGCACGGTCAACCCGGACCCAGGGTCACTGAGCTGGACCTGACTTGATAGCACCTAAGACCAGCAGTATCTATAGAGTACATAGCGTTCCAGTGAGACAATCAGAAGAAACAGTCACTTGACGTATACTCTGGTATATTAATTAGCGTAACAAGTAATAAATACAAAGAAACACAGACAGATACACCCTGCCTTATCGAATCCCTAGGTGGTATAAACAGATAAGGTGATTGGCTGCTAACTGAAAGGCTGGAAGTTTAAGTCCCCTCCAAAGAAAAAGGGCCATCGAAGACCCTACAGAGCACAATGCTACTGTGACACGTGAGGCCGCCATCAGTCACGATGAACTCGATGGTGGTGATGGACCACTGCCTAACGGAAGCCCAAAATTATCAAACACTTAAAACCTGAAAGGGAACATGATATGTTTGTATGCATGCCTGCTTACATACTGGGAACGCTGTTAACAGGAGGCTCCCACACACATTTTAAAACATCACCAGAATTTTCTAGAGATACATTTATTGCATGAAATGAGAAATAAACTTTTTAGGATACATTCATCTGGTAGAGTACTGCATTTCAGTACTCTCTTCACTGTGGAGAAAAAAATTTTTATTTCCCAAAGGGTACAAATAATGTCCTGAATGCCAAATCCAATAAGCCCTTCTCAGGCCTCATGCTGTGTGACTGCTCCACGCCTGTGGAAGCCTGTCAGCACAGCACACACAGGCCTTTCTGCTGCTTTTTCCCTTGCCCCTTGCACATGCCCACCAGCTCCTGCCTTGGGGAGCCAGGCTGCATTTCAGTGGGCAGTCACCCCATCCCCTGCCCTCCAGATTCATCTGTGGAGCTAGCTACAGGTTAGGGCCAACTCTTGCCAGGAGCCCCTGGTGTTCCTGCTGTTAGCCCAAGGCAAGTACCCAAGGCTTTGGTTCTTATAATGGTTTCACGTATGATTATTTTGGGGAAAATGGCAGGTTAACAACAACAACAAAAAAAACCAGAAATTGGAAATATCCCAGAATCACACCAGTTGATGTTTCAAAATTCTTCAATCTTTAGAATGAAAAAAGCCCAGTGGAGGCCTCTGAAGTCTCTCCTTAGATCTCAGCTCTGACTCAGTGTTTCCAGGGTTAAGCAGACCTCATTCTTCCAAGACAGCCTTGCTTCCCAATTGGAAATATGGCAACAATAATAGCTAATGCTGTACATGTACTAATTAAACCAGAAGACACACCACAGGGCTTCCCCCTCGGTCTTGAGTGATTTATATTTCAAAGTACCTCAGACCAGGCAAGCCCCAGTTTAGTGGACCTCCACCCTGCCCAGAAGTCTTTTTTTTTTTTTGCAAAGGGTGAAATGGAATAGGGCTGCTCCCTGCAATCTTCCCACATCCCCACACCCCGGTACCAAAAAACTTTCTCCTTCAAACAAACCAATAACCACTATGAGCAGTATGGTAGCTCTGAGACATTGCTTAAGGTTCTCTTTATAGTTTCTTTTCTCTTTCTTAGCAAACGTGGAGGAGCTCTGGTAGCACAGTGGCTAAGGCACTTGACTGCTAACCAGAAGGCTAGCAGTTCAAACCCACCAGCCACTCCTCGGAAGGAAGATGGGGCAATCTACTTCCGTGGCGATACTGCCGGAAACCCAAGAAGGGCTTGCTATGAGTCAGGTCCGACTCAACGGCACATAACAACAACAACAACAACCATGGCTACTCTTTTCACAGTCGTCTTCTAGTTCCACTCCCAAACGTCCTCTTGCCTGTCAGACCTTTCATATGAGGGTTATCAACCCCTCAGAATCATCTCCTCTCCAAGATATGAGTCAGTCACCAGTCTGAAAACACGTCAGCCTGGACTCCCCTCCTCTTTCACAACTCCTTGTCCCTAGGACAGTACCACACACGTCTCCTCTCTCTTCTCAATGTGTCACCCCAGTGCAGGCCCTCACTATACTGCCATCACCTCTAAATCAGCGTCCCTACCTCCAGCTGCTGGAGCTCTGGTAGCGTAGTGCCTAAGGTACTTGACTGCTAACCAGAAGGCTGGCAGTTCAAACCCACCAGCCACTCCTCGGAAGGAAGGTTGGGCAATCTACTTCCGTAGTGCCTCGGAAACCCAAGGAGGGGTTGCTATGAGTTGGGGGCGACTCCACGGCACATAACAACAACCACCACCTCCAGCTGGTTCTAATGAGTAACCTACATTCTGGGCATTTGCAGGAGCGCGCGAGGAGGCCCCCCTCAGAGACCCCTGGACATTTCCCCACCGATGCCACTCTCCTACCACTTCTAGGTTGGAGATACATTACCTGCCTAGGACACCCAGAGCTCCTGACATAGCTCACGGAACTAACCAGTGAAAGAATTACATCTTTTTCACTTAATGTCTCTGGGGAATAAAGATTAGAAAATCTTTTCTCTATTTTTAGTATACAATCCCTGAAGCCCGAGTACTCATTTTCCTATGATCCTGCACAGATTTCAGAAAAAATTCTATGTATGTATGGAGAGAGAGAGAGAGATTGTGTGAATATTAAAGCAATGAGGTCAAATATTAACAGGTGGATCTAGGTAAAGGGAACATGAGTCTTTGTAATACTTTCAAGTTTTGCAAATTTTCTTAAAGTTTGAACTGGTTTCAAAAGAAAATAACAATTCAACTAAGATAGGATCCTACAGTTCATTTGGTCTGAATAAAGTCCAATCAGACTTCTATTAATAACCTTCTCTAATCTTCAGTTCTGGTTGAGACAGGTGTGGGGAAGGGCACACATGAAACCCTACTTCTCTTAGCTACAGTTCCTCCCTCACACACCTGTGGATCTAGCGGCCCTAACACGCAGAATACAAATTCAATTTTAGAAGTAGGAAGTGATTGGAACCCTCTGCCCTGGGACCAATCTCCTTTCTGAATTCCTAGTCCTGTTTATTTTCTTTCAATACAGATTCTTAATCTCCAAGAGGAGCGTATTCCTACCAGGCCACGAAGTCCTGCCTTGCAGACCATAAGCAACGGTGTGCCCCACAGGTCGGGCCCTGGCACTGTGCGTATGCATGTGTGCTTCTACCGGGCACAGTAAACATGGAGTAGCAGGATCTAGGAGCTCTGGTAGCGTAGTACCTAAGGCATTTGACTGCTAACCAGAAGGCCGGTAGTTCAAACCCACCAGCCGCTCCTTGGGAGGAAAATGGGGCAATCTACTTCTGCAGAGATTCTACCTTGGAAACCCAAGGAGAGGTCACTATGAGTCAGATCTGACTCAGTGGCAGTGAGTTTGTTGTTTTTTGGTAGCAGGATCAAGGGAAACCACAGAAAACTCCAAACCCTCCAGACTGTCCTCCAAACAATTTATACTCATCAGAGAGGGCCCTGAACAGCCACAACACTGCATACCACCCATCCTTTGCATTTCTGTGAAACGGATGGCTGAAGAGTGGAAACCTCTTTGGAACAGCAATTCTTCACTCTTGATTGAAGCTGGACATTGTATTTTTTTCCATTTGAATCTGGTTACTGGCATTTTCTTTTGTGTGAAATGCCTGCTTGAATTTTTTGTCTCCTTTTCTATTAGATAGCCTGTCTTTCTTGATTTGAAAGATTTTCTTTAAATAGTCTATTATATAGGTTGTGAAACCTATCTGTTGCTTGTCTTCTAACTTTATGGTATCTCTTACCACAGAGACATTTAGAGTTTTTACACAATCAAATCTGTAACTCCATCCCTTTATGGTTTTTTTAGCTGGCTTGAGAATTCCCTCCACACCCTACAATTATAAAACACTGCCTTTTCTTCTAGTTTATAGTTTTTAAAATAAAGTCTTTTATACCATCTGGAATTTATTGTGTGTATGGAATGTAGTATGAAGCCAATGTTTTTCCCACATGAATATCCAGCTGGCGCAATACTGCTGAGCTGCTGGTATCATCTCACCCCCCTATCATGCATTATACTCTCACACCCCCCTATCATGCGTTATACTCTCACACCCCCCATCACGCATTATACTCTCACACCCCCCATCACGCGTTATACTCTCACACCCCCCTATCATGCGTTATACTCTCACACCCCCCTATCA
>NW_006921801.1:4328446-4343950 GCF_000298275.1 Orycteropus afer afer
TTATACTCTCACACCCCCCTATCACGCGTTATACTCTCACACCCCCCTATCACGCGTTATACTCTCACACCCCCTATCACGCGTTATACTCTCACACCCCATCACGCGTTATACTCTCACACCCCATCACGCGTTATACTCTCACACCCCCTATCACGCGTTATACTCTCACATCCCCCTATCACGCGTTATACTCTCACACCCCCCTATCACGCGTTATACTCTCACACCCCACTATCACGCGTTATACTCTCACACTCCCCTATCATGCGTTATACTCTCACACATAAAAGCCCTGTGTCTGCACTGTCTGGCCTTCGAATTGTTTCATCTATTTGTGTTCTAGTAGTACTCTTTTTAATTCTGAGAGGGGCCAAACCCATCTCCCCTCGTTCTTCTTTCTCCAAATGTCCTGTGCACACTGTGCTTCTAGTTGAACTTTAGAAATCCCACCCCTTGTATAATGCCTCTGGTATTCCAGAAATACGTCCTGAATTTAAAAAAAAAAAAGTAGTCTTGTAATTTTCTTCATATGGGTTTTGCACTTCTATCTTGTTAGGATCATTCTTACATAATTTATAGTTTTCATTGCTACAGGAAAAGAGCTCTTCCTTCCATTACCTTTTCTGACTGGTTGTTGACAGCATGTAAGAAAGTAACTCCTTTTTGTATGCTGACCTTGTCATCCTAACTCAACTATCATTTCTCAATAGTGTCTTAGTTCTCTTGGATATCAAATTCAGTTAATCATACTACCTATAAATAATGTCAACTTTGTTTCTTTCCAATAGAAGTACACCTTATTTCTTTTTGTAAAATGTCTTGCCTTGGCTAGGTCTCTTGAACAGTGTTGACATGGCAGTGGTGGTAGTAGGTATCCTTGTTTTTTCTTTATTTTAGGGGGATGCTTCTATGAAATATCTATGTAAGTGATGTACCATCAAGCATAGTTTGTGCTCTAGGTTTATGGGAGATATCCTTTACTGAGGATCTATTTCTAACTCACTAACAGTTTATCTGTTAATGTAATGAATTAACATGCACTGGTTAAAAGCATGGGTAAGAGAATCCGCTATTTTGGAGTCACCCAGGCATGTGTTGGGACCCTGGCTCCACTACTTTTACTGGCTCCGTTACTCTTGGCCCGAGTTACTTAATCATACTAAGCCTCAGTTTCCTCCATCAAATACCTCCAGCAAATATACCTATGAAATAATGCTTGTAAAGTAGTTGACTCAGTGTCAATAAAAATTAAGGTCGATATATATCAACTACTATTATTACAAGCTATTTTTGTCATTATGAAAATTATTAACAGTGTTAACATCACATATTTATCATCATCAATTTCCTAATGTGGAACCCTTTACAGGTAAAGTACAGGGAGGATGGAAGCAATCCACAGACGTCAGCTGGGGTGGCTCTGATGACGTTCAGGTTGCTGCAGCTCGTGAACACAAGTGGGCTTGGGAGGAGGCCATGAACTCCTTACAAAGCAGCACAGAATTGTGGGTATGCGTGCAGGTTCTTGAGAGAATCATGGTGTTTTTCAAAGGGGTCTGTGTTCTAGAAAAGTGTACTTTTTAAGGGAGAGAATAAAGCAAAAGACAGTGGCAAGGGCAGATTAACGCCTCCCGTGAACTGCGGTGTGGAGGAAGCCAGGCACACTTGTGGGGACTCGCACAGTGAGCTCCCCTCTAGCCTTGGATTTCAGTGTCAGAGCACATGGATGATGGGAAAGGCAATCCCCAAAGAACTTTCCCATCTTTTAATCTTCACTTCTCTTTCCAAAGTACAAATATGCGACCCAAGTGCAATCTCTATGGGAATGTACCAGCAGACTAAGAGCAAAGGAAGAAAGATGAACACCCAGGAGCAATGCTCGGCTGGTTTTGAAGATAAACCTCGTCTGCTTCATGCTTTTATGATGGAGAGACTGAAAAGATCCCACACACCCAGCCTTAGTTGGTCTGTTTTGTTACTCCTGTTTTTAATCCAAAGGATTTCAAACCAATTCATCTTACAAACTTCTACTATTCTTTTTATCCCCACAAATGGCCAGAATGACTCAGTGGTGAGAAGAAAACTGGTGAAAAAATGTCAGGATGGCCAGGGAATGAGCAGGCACAAAAGAAAGCACACATGAACACAGTGAGGGCAGACACTAGGCAGGACTAGAGAAGAAACAGATGGGGACTCAGAGAAATAGCCTTTGGTCTACAGGGACAGTTTAAGAATGCTGCAGTGCAGGGAACTGCTTGGATCGGCCCTTCTAGCCCCGGTCTTTGTGATTCCACCACATGACTGGGTGGGACTATGCAAACATGAGGTACTCATGGCCTACCCAGGGGACTGGGTAACTTGTTAGTAATGTGAGTAAGGTGCATGATACCCTTTTGGGGGTGGGACCATGCAAATAAGGTGCATGCAATCCTAACGTGGAGATTGGTCAGTGTTGCCATCTCTCTAGGCTTAAAATGAGGCATCACAGAAGCAGGAAGGGGGTGAGGCTCTCACTACCATCAAGAAAGAAGAGCCAGGAGTAGACTGCATCCTTGGGACCTGAGTTCCCTACACTGAATGTCCTTGATCCAGGAGGTGGACAGCTATCACCCTGGTGACCGTGTGAGAAGGCAAGAAGTAGCAAAGAAACAGCAGCACCAGGAACAAGAGAACCAAGAGACCGGCATGAGACAGAGCGGTGGGCCTTTCTGGCAGAGAGAGAAAGCTGAGTGCCTTTGGGCAGGAAGCTTGCCGCTGGAGTAGGCACCCTATTCCTCTGAGCACTTATCACCGGCAGAACTATCATTTGCCTGAGCAGGGCACAGGCTGTGCTCACTGAAGAACTGCATCCCAAGTCATTTGTGAACCTGAATTATAACCTGTTACTTCCTTAATAAACTTAATAAAGTATGACTATTGTCTGTGAGTTTTGTGTGGCTACTGCAACAAATTATCGAACCCAGCAGAGTAATAGAGTGGCATGGGAGGGACGGCTAGAATCAGGATTGGTAAAAAGGGTCAAGGGCAGAGGGATGTCTGACTTCCGCCCCAGAGGAATCAGCCTTGGGCTGCTGAGCTTGATCCTCCTCACCCCCGTGTGGTTAGAGGAGGCCAGATGCCTCCCACCATACCATTTTTACCAACACCCTCTCCCAAGAACATCTGAGTTCTTCTACTGTTTTTTGGGAACGCTCCCTTTCCCCCTTGCGTTTGTTGTGGTCTGGGTAAAAGTTTACTTTAGTGCATTTTAACTGTTAAATATATTTTATATCTTCTCTGAGAAATGACTATGTAAGGAACACAAAAGTTCACATATGATTACCCATTTTTCCTTCTGGACGGGACTGTATTATTTCTGCCATTTTTGGAGTTTGGGGTTAGGGAACTGGGCCTTGAACTCTGCCAACAAGTTCAACTATAGTTAAAAGTATACACAGCACTGACAGAAAAGCCATGGACGCCTCCTTACCTGCCCAGGTGTTCAGAGTTCGGACTGACCAGGTACATGAGGTTCCTGAGGGTGTGCAGTGGCTGTAACTGATCTAAATTTACATGCTAAAAAACAAAGAATTGATTAATATTTTCAACTACGTAACAAATGGAAACTTCGTTCACAGCACATTTCCATACCTGAGAGAAGCAAAGGTAAAGGATATTTGCATTCAGTTTCTTCACTGCTCGAGTGAATTTCTGTCTGCTGAGATTCTCCCCACAAAATTCACTGTAAAACAAACACACAGTTTGTCAAGTTGTACTTTTTGGAGGGCAGTTTCCGTAACAGCGTTCATTCTGAAGAGAGGATGCTTTCCACCACAGTTCAGAACAAAGCATCCTCTGCGTGTCCTCTGCCTCTTAGTAAACTGCAAACGCAGAAGCTTCCTGAATGAGCTGCTGTTCTCAGAGCAATTTTACTGCATTTATGCAGATTACAAATGCACATACCCTTTTACCAAGCAGTTTCACTTCTGGGAACTCATTCTACATAAGTATTTGCACAATAATGAAAAGATGAATGTTTAAAATGATTCCTTCACCTATCAATAGGGGACTAGTCAGATCTTGGTAGATTTACATAAAGGAAAACTCTGTAATTGTCCACCTTACGCACAACGACAGGCAAAGGCTTGCAGTGGTCCTTCAAGTCTCCACATAATTTGCCTTCCTCTGACCTTGTAACCACTCACTCTTCCCCAGGGCTTTGCGCTTGCTGTTTCCTTGGCCCACAGTCTCCTTCCCAGGGTTCTGCCTGGCTTGCTCCCTTTCTCCCTGAGCAACTTACTTGCCCGCTCTAACACAGCAGCAAGGCCTCCCCTGCCTCCTGCTCTTTAAGGTTCTCTGTAGCACATATCACCATCTCCCGTAGTACCTATTGATCTGTTTATGATGGGTGTCCTCCATGAAAATGTATGTAATCTCCAAAAGAGCAGGGACTGCCGTGCTCACCTTTGTACCCCTAATGCCCACAATAGAGCCTGGCACACAGCAACTGCTCAGTAGCCATTTCCTTAAATAAATAAACAAGGTATGAAATACTTTAGTATAGTATGCTACCTTTTGTGTTTAAAAAAAGGGGGGATGGTAATAGCATATATTTATATTTGTTTGAAATGCAGGATAATGAGGGGAAGAAGGGAGGTCTTGGTGGGAACTGACGAGACCTTTATATTTTTCAATTTCAAACCACGAGATTTTTACTAAAAAGTAAATAAACTGGAATTTACCCAGTTCTTACACATGAGGAAGGAGCTCTGGTGGCACAGTGGTTAAAGCATTCATTCAGCTGCCACCCAACAGGTTGGCGTTCAAACCCACCAGCTGCTTTTTATTGACAGCCTTGGAAACCCTATGGAGCAGTTCTACTCTATCTAGGGTCACTACGAGTCAGAATCAACTTGATGGCAGTGGAGTTTTGGGTACACACAAGGATCTGCAATACACCCTCTGAATATACTGGTTTCTCCTTCTGTTACTGTTTCCTAGTTGGGGGACACTGTGGTCTTCACATGCAAATGTAAAGTAATACAACACATTTGCACATGAAGCTTAGGAAATTAATCTCAATAATTTCAAAGCCTAACTTTTTCTGTCTTGATAATACTTAGATTCTTATTTCTGGTTTAATTACAGTAAATAAGAACACAGAAAAACTTAAGAGATTCATGATAAAGATGACATCACCACATTCAATTACTTGCCTGTTGCACAGTTTCTTGGGAAGATTCACATCAAGGATATGAGACAAAATGTTGACCAGCTGAGTCGCATAGCACAAAGCAGCACTGATGGTGTGCGCGGGGTTATTATGCTCCATGTCTGAAGTACGAAAACATAATTATGCACAGCCATAAACCATCAACTTTAAATAAAAAAAAAACTCCAAGTATTAATGAACCTAGCTTTACAATTTATATCGTTATTTACATTATTGATGGCTAAATTTATTCCTTACTCATAAAATCTCTATCATCAGTTATAAATTGTTTAGGTTTTTCGCTGAGTTGGATGTCACATATACAAATGAGCCTAAACAGACTCAGCATATACAAAATTAAAGCTTGAACTGTTGATCTGCTTGGACCTGAAGAAGTAGCTTAATGTGTTATCAGAACAACTAATTTCTAGGAGTTTATTCTTGGAATGATATTCCCTGAAATCTAGTTTAAAATCCAGTCAGTTCCAAATGAAGGCATTTCTATTTTTTATCTAGCTTCTCGGCGAGTCCTGGGGACACTGGAGGAGAGTTAATAATCGTTAAACAGCTGCCATCATCAGGATTTCACCCTGGGCCGAGACCTGGGATAAATGCTTTAAAGAAGTTCCTCTACTGAACCCTCTAAGAACCCCTCGTAACTAACTACCCGTTTGAAGTATACTGATTCTTGAAGCTAAAGCACGCACTCAAGAACAGCTGGTAGCCTTCAGAACAAACAGTAAGTACAGCCATATACTGCATCTCCTGGAGCCTCGGCTTAAGACTCTGAATGAGGCCTTCCTCAACCACCGTATTAATTGCTTGCAATCACCACCACTCTTCCCCCTCGCCCAAACCCCCATTCCCATTTATTTTTTCTCTACAGCATTTTTTTTAAACAAAAATTTATTGTGATTTGGGTGAAGGTTTACAGAGCAAATTCATTTTCTATATACATTTTCATACACATTTTGTTTCATGACACTGACTGCAATTCCCCACAATTTAACAGCTCTCTTCCTACTTCCTCCCTATAGTTACCTCTTTCTGTGCCATCCTTTCCTCTGTATTCCTGCCTCCCTAAGCTGTCTCCCTGTACAAATACAGCCCTTTTATTCTCCCATGATTGATCATCCTAAGGAGTGTATCTAGCTGGTGTAAATGTTCACCCTGTATGATATATGCCTGTCTATTGCTTGGCTGGAAGCCACGGGAGTGAGTTCAATTGCAGACCTGAGGGGTAACTAGGGGCCATAGTCTCAGGGCTCTGTCTCCCCAGGCTCTATCAGACCCATAAACCTGGTCTTTTTTATGATTTTGAGCTTTGTTCCACATTGTTCCCCCACTCTCCCCAGGATCTCCTGTACTGATTGATCCCTTTCCGAGTGGTTGACAGTGGTAGCTGGGTACCATCTAGTTCTTCTGGTCTAATGGTCCTACAGGCTGAGTATCTTTTTCTCTGTAATATTTTATCATCTTCTAACATTTTATTTACTTCTTTTTTATTGTTTACTATTTCCTCACTAGAATGTAAACTCCACATAAGAGGGATTTTGTCTGTTTTCTCACTGATATACTGCAAGCATCTAGAACAATGCCAGGTACAAATTTGTTGTTGTTGTTGTTATGTGCTGTTGAGTGAGTCAGACCTGATTCATAGCGACCCCTCCTTGGGTTGCTGAGGCAGTATCACCACGGAAGTAGATTGCCCCATCTTCCTTCCAAGGAGTGACTGGTGGGTTTGAACTGCCAGTCTTCTGGTTAGCAGTCAAGTGCCTTAGGCATATGCTACCAGAGCTCCAGGTACAAATTTAGTGCTCTGTTAATATTTGCTGAATCAACTGATCAATGAATTAATGACCGATAAATTCTAATAACAACTGAATTCTCAATGTGAGAATGTTTTTAAAATTCATTCCACACATATGCAAGATACCAGAGCTCTTAACTCAAGACCTAGAACTAGACCAGTGCCACTGTACAAAACCTTCCAGTGGCTTCCCATAACCACAGAATGACATCCAACCCCTTCCAATAGTCCAGCATGATCAGGGCCCCGTGCACCTCTCCCAGCTCCTTTCACTCCTCTCTCCGCCTTGCTCACTACACTCCTAACCCTTTCTGAGCTTCTGACAGATCCTCAGACACTCCCAACACAAAGCCTTTGCACAAGCTGGTCCCTTGGATGAAACGTCCTTCCTTTAACTAGTTGATTTTCATCTTTCAGGTCCCAACGTAAATGTCACCTCCTCAGGCAGGCGGCTCTTGACTACCTTACGAAAAGCAATTGCCGCCTCTGTACCCCTGCTTGCCCCCCACCCGTCATGAAGCTGCTGACTCCTCCCATGGCACTCACCCAGAGGGTGGGCCCTCTGATCCTATGCATGCTGTCTGCCCTTCTCCTCACAGGAGGGCTAAAGGCCATGCCCATCTCGGTCACTTCTGTATCACCAGTGCTGGGCACTGCACGTGACACAGAGCACATGCTCACTACATATGCCCTGAATGACTACATAAATTCCTTCTCCATCAAAGGGAAATGGCAAGAGTTTTAAGGGTTTTGCTATTGGGTGATTTCAATTTCCATTTAAAATTGCTAAAATAAATTCTTTATAAAGTTATATATATGAAAACCGAGACTCAATAGGCTAACTACATTTCTTTAAATAGTCTTCTTATAGTAAAATAGAAATGACTCTCCAAAGGCAAAATATTAAAAAGGCATATTTTTGGTCCATCAACTAATAAAGAGATAAATAAAATGTGAGATAGCCATACAATGAAATATTATGCAGCCACAAAAAAGAATGAAGTTCTGTTTCATGCTATGGATAAAAACATAGGTGAACCTTGAAGACATTATGATAAGTGAAAGAAGTCAGTCACAAAAGACTACATATTGTATGATTCCATTTATATGAAATGTCCAGGACAGCTAAATCCAGACAGACACAAAATAGATTAGTGGATGTTAGGGGACCAGGGGAGGTGTACATGGGGAATGATTACTTCATGGGAACAGGGTTTCCTGTGGAATGGCGAAAAAATTTAGGAATGAGAGAAAGGTGATGGTTGCATAACATTGTGAATGCACTAAATGTCACTGCTAGTTATTTTTACGCTATGTAAATTTTACCTTGATGAAAAAAAAAAAAAACCAAAACATGACTTCCATCCAAACAACAGACAGGCATGCAGGGTGAACATTTATACCAGGTAGATGGTATAAATCTCCATCCTTAGAATGATCAATCATGGGGGAACAGAATGGCAGTATATGCACAGGGAGGCAGCTGGGGGGGGGGGGCAGGAGTGCGAGGGAGGGAGGGACACGGGAGAGCTAACTACAGGAAGGAAGTAGGAAGAGAGATGTTACACTGTGGGGAACTGCAGTCAATGTCATGTAACAAAATGAGTATGAACTGCTGTATGAAACATGAATTTTCTCTAGAAACTTTTCACTCAAATCAAAATGAAAATTTTAAAAAAAATTATATATTTTCAAAGAATGTTGTGCTTCTCACCAGGCCCCTGTGTTGTTTTCTTCTCTTCCACCCAATTATAATAGGCAGAGTAGTCCCCATTGTTAGGGAGGCTAATCCAAGGCCCCGTAATGCTAATGCTGGTATCTCCGTTGTGATCGTCACAGACCCATCTCCCGGAGAGGTAGGTTGTCCTGCGAGCTTCAGCCAGCTTACTCACAGTGCTGGAGGTCATGGCACTGTCACTCTCTGAAGACACATCCGCAGGATCTCTAGAAATCAGAAGACACATACAGATTTCAAGAGCCTGGGTTTTAAAGGGCATGCAGTATACTTGCCAGGTATGTGCTGAGGTTACACATGAGCACAGCAACTAACTGGAGCACAGAGATAAAGATGGCAGAGAAGACCACAAAGTGTCAGAAAGATGGCACACTGAGCGAGGGCCCAAGCTATTAGTTCTCAAACCACCTGATCTCACGACCCCTTACATACATAACATTTTCTGAGGACCAAAAAGCTTCTGCTTATATATGAGACGTGCTATATTAAAAATCAAACCTGAAAAAGTTAAAAAAGATTAATTCATTCAAAAATAATAAATCTATTTTATGTTAACATAAGGAGCTCTGGTAGCATAGTGCCTAAGGCATTTGACTGCTAACCAGAAGGCTGGCGGTTCAAACCCACCAGCCACTCCTCGGAAGGAAGGTTGGGCAATCTACTTCCATAGTGATACCACCTTGGAAACCCAAGAAGGGGCCGCTATGAGTCGAGTCCAACTCGATGGCACACAGCATGTTAATATAGCACATTTTTATGAAAAATAACTATAGTTTTACAAACAAAAAAAATGGTGAAAAACAGCATTAGTTTTACATTTTTGCAAATCTCTACCCAAGCCTGCAGTGAACAAAGCAGTGACCTCAGCCTACAAATCAACTGCTGAAGTACTTTTCCAAAGCCAACCATGTACTTCAGTCTGCAGAAGAGTTTCCTGATCCTTCCCATCTCATGGCACAGTGCTTTAAAAAGATCGAGGATCAAGATTTAAGAAAATTCGTAATTTTTGCTGCTTTATCAAAGACCACTTAAGTGAGACGATTGTTTAAACTCTAAGTGTGTGGTGGTACAGGTACAATGACTACTACAACCACAGCCTTGATTTGTGCCAAAGCCAGTCAGAGGTCACCTACACCATGGCTGCTGAGCCACCAGTGCAAATGTCAACAACAAAAAAAGGTGCCCTAGCAGTATAAATGGTTACATGCTCAGCTGCTAACCAAAAGGCTGGGGGTTCAAACCCACCCAGCAGCTCTGCTCCACAGGAGAAAGTCTCAGCAATCTACTTCCATAAGGATTACAGCCAAGAAAACTTTATTTACAGAGTTCTGCTCTGTTACATGGGGTTCCAACAAGTTGGAGTCAACTTCATAGCACCTAACAACAATTATTTTAAAAACAGTTTGACTTCACAGACCCCAAGAGGGTTTTGGGGTTCCCGGACCAAGCACACTTTGAGAGCGAATGGCCTACAGGGTGGAAAAGGAATTCCCATAGAAGTGAGAGCAGATATAGCTGCATGGAGGGGCTGGAACACAGTGTGTTCGGGGAACACATGTTTACTGTGGTTGGCATGTAGGATGCACAAGGGAAGAGCCAGGAGACGGTGCTAGAAAGTAGGCCGGAAGTGAGCAGACTGGGTGGGCCTTCTGTACTGCACTAAGTTCAGATTCTGTCTTCTTGGCCAGTGGTTCTCAATCTTTTCTTCGTTCTGCCACAACATGCATGTGGGATAATAGTAGTCATCTCAGAAAAGCCAGAGGCAGGGGTATTACAGCCAATGCTACCAGGCAGCTGTACCACTGTCTGCCTTCTACTCAAGGGAAATTTAGAGAAATGCAAACGAACAAAAATCTTATTTTAAGAAAATCTTCAAAAATAACTGCTATTTAAAAAAAGAAAAGTAATGGCATGCAATTAAGATTAAATCAAGGCATGGAGGAGAAACTTTTTCTCCATGTCTGTCTTTCTAGTATGTTCACTATATCTATTAGTTTTCTTTTAAAATCTCCATTTAAAAAATAACTTAACTTTCCAAAAAGTTGCAAGAAGAATACAAAGTTTTCCTGTATACGCTTTACCCAAGTTACCCAAATTATCGATTCAGGAAAATACAATGATCAAAATTAGCTAACTGACACCACTACAGTACGATGAACTAATCTACAGACCTTACTCAAATGTTTCCCATTGTTCTGCTAATGTCCTTGGTGGGCCAGGATCCAACGCAGGAGCACAGACTGCACTTATTTAGCATTGGGCTCATCTTCATTTCCTTTCACCTGGAACTCTGCCTCAGTCTCTGTCTACCGCAATGCACTGTGACATTTGAATCTTTGACTCATCAGAATTTAATTTGGCGTACAGTCTTTTTTTGGCTGGCTTTTTCCCCCATCTGTCTTAACACCATTTTTTGGATAAATCTAGCTTTTCCTCACTGATCTAAAATGCCATCTTTATCATACTAAGTTCCCATGGGGTCATTTTCTGTTCTGCTTTATTTTGACTCTCCCTCCTTTCTCCCCCCAGTCTGGCAATTATTAGTAATGACAAATTACTTGGAAAGGGTCAGAGAGCAGGTTTTCATGTTGGAAGCAACACTCAGACTCTTTTAGGTTTTTAAGAAGCTAAATCTGGCAGCAGACCAAAGGACAGACTGAAGTGGAGGCAGGAAAGAATAGTTACAAAACTAACAATAGTCCAGTGACTGTCAGATTCTGGTGAAAGGTGCCAGAAGTGAGAGCAGTGTGGGAAGACACAGGAAAATCCCCAAGGAGACCAGCCTGGAGGTGACTGAGAAAGCAGCTAAACCCTTCAGTGGTGGTTTCCAAACCTGGCTGATGATCACAAACAGCTGGAGGAGTTTAAAAATACAAAATTTTAACATGGACCCAGGAGGTGGGAAGTTGCCCTCTGCAATCTACATTTGTCAAAGGTTCATCAGCCAGGTGGTGGAACCACTGACTCTCTATCTCAATGACTCCTGAGGTTACCAATGCACTATAGCCTAAGGATAACATCACGGTAGTCAGTGCTTGAAAACAGCTAATACAATAAAGGATTTTAAACAACAACAACAACAACAAAAGCCAGTCAGTGCCATGTTGATTCTGACTTATGGTGATCTATGTGTGTCAGAATAGAACTATGTTCCATAGGGTTTTCAATGGCTGATTTTTCTGTAGATTGCCAGGTCTTTCGTCTGAGGCACCTTTGGGTGAAACTGAAATGGTAACCTTTGGTAGCGTAATCATGTTAATTGTACCACCTAAGGACTCCAATAAGGATAATTATCAGGAAAAGATTAAGTCAACATGCAGGGCCTACCATATGAGAGATCTCCAGGGTTTCTTACATATTAGCTCATAATTACCCTGAGATAGGCATTTATTATCCCCATTTAACAAGAAAATAAGACTCGGAGGTTCAGCAACCTGCCTTATACCACACAGCCAATAAATGCCCAACTATGACTCCAACCCACACTGTCATCAAACAGTTGTGACGCAGGAATGTGTGTGTCAGCCCCTCCCTGGAAGCTGAGAGGGCACATGCCTGAGCGCCAGCTCTCTGAGAACCCCCGCCCCTCACTGCAGCTACACTCCAACTTTGTACAGTGCATGCTGTTTGCTTAAGATTTCAATTTTATTACCAGGAAAATATACCACTCAGAATATGACCTATTCTGAGCAAAAAGGTTTGCTTACTGTACCTCACACCAGTCTTTACTTCCTCAATTGGAAAAATGACAGAGGTGAGCTCTAATATGTGAGATCGCCGAAGATTTGCCAGACGCTCATAATGACTCCTTAAGTCAATGGTTTTTTTCTCTACCAGGTCACCAAGTTTGTGATTGTGCCTCTGAATCTTCTCTTTTTTATCTTGATGCCGTTGAGCTCGACTGTAAAGCTTCTGGTTCTTTTCCTTGGTTTTGAGAAGGCCTTCAGAATCTAAAATGAACAAATCACACTGAACTATTATCTCTACAAGCAGTTCTAGGGGACTGCATGGCATCATCACATAAGCAGTCATGCCTCTCTTATAGTCTAAATGGAAACGCAAAACCTCATTAAAAGTATGTCACCAGTTCACTAAGTAGAAATTTGTAGAGTTTAGTTCAAGTGAGTATTATACATAAAGCAAGGGGATCACCCCTAAAATGACTTTGGATCTACATTTGTAATCATCATTGATAAAAGGAGTTACTTGGTGACTGTCAAGTTTAGCACAGAAGTACCAAACTTTCTTACAGTAAGCCTCAAAGAAAGTCATGGTAGACAGAGAAGATATCTTATTTAAACTATTCCTATTTTTAGATGATATGATCCTATACGTAGAAAATCCCAGAGATTCTACAAGAAAGCTACTGGAATTAACAAAGGGCTTCAGCAAAGTGGCAGGGTAATAAGATCAACATACAAAAATAAGTTGGATTCCTCTACACTAACAAAGAGAACTCTGAAAAGGGAATCAGAAAAACAATTCCATTTACACCAGCCAGCAAAAAAGATGAAATACTTGGGAATAAACCTAACTGGGGAAGTAAAAGACTGACACAAAGAAAACTACAAAACATGACTGCAAGAAACCAAGAGACTTAAATAAATGGACAAACATATCATGCTCATGGACAGGGAGACTTTGTGAAAATGTCAGTACTACCTAAAGTGATAGATAGATATATTGTAATCCTGATCCAGATTCCATCAACATTCTTTACAGAGATGGGAAAGGACCAACTTTATATGGAAAGAGACTTTATATGGAAAGTAGATACGAGGCCTCACACCTGCCAACGTCAGAATCTACTATACAGGCACAGTAGTCAAAACAGCCAGTATCTGTACAACGACAGACACACAGACCAATGGAACAGAACTGAGGACCCAGAAGTAAATCTATATCCATCTATGGACAGCTGATCTTTGTCAAACAGATGAAATCCATTAAATAAGGAAGAGACAGTCTCTTTAACACACAGTGCTGGCAAAACTGGATATCCATTTGCAGAAAAATGAAAACAGGATCTACACCTCACACCATAATGAAATGAACACACTGCCATCGAGTTGGATCTGACTCATAGCAACTCCTCCTTGCGTTTCCAAGGCAGTATCACCACAGAAGTAGATTGCCCAGTCTTCCTTCCCAGGAGCAGCTGGTGGGTTTGAACCACCAGCCTTCTGGTTAGCAGTCAAATACCTTAGGCACTATGCCACCAGAGCTCACACTATACACAAAATTAACTCAAGACAGATCAAAGACCTAAATGGAAAACCTATAGCTATAAATATCATGGAAGGAAAAACGGGCAAACTTTGGGGCCCTAATTTATGTCATAAATAGTCTATTAAACACAACTGAAAATTTACAAACAACAGAAGATAAACTAGATGTCTGGGACCTCCTAAAAACTAAACATTTATGTACATCAAATATTTCTCAAAATAGTAAAAAGAGAATCTATAGATTAGGAAAAGATTTTTGGCAATAACATACCTGACAAGAAACTAATCTCTAAAATATATAGAAAACTTCAATACATCAACAACAAAAAGACAAACAATGGAATTAAAAAATGGGCAAAAGACATGAACAGACACTTCATCAAGGACAACATTCAGGTGACCAACAAAACATGACAAGATGCTTGTGATCACTAGCCATTAGAGAGATGTAAATCAAAACAACAAGATATCATCTCATGCCAGCAATAATAGTAATGATAAAGAAAGAGAAAACAACAAATGCTGGTGAGGGTATGGGGAGACTGGAACTCTCATACACTGCTGGTAGGATTGTAAAACATTACAACCACTGTGGAAAACGACACGGCATTTCCTTAAAAAAGTCAGAAACAGAGAGACCATGATCCAGCAATCCCACGACTAAGTATATATCCTAGAGAAATAAGAGCCATGATACGAATAGATATGTGCACAGTATTCACAACAGCAAAAAGACGGGAACAATCTAAATGACCATCAGTGGATGAATAGATAAACTATGGTACATACACACAACAGAGTATTAGGCAATGTTAAAAAATAATGTCAAATTCACAAAACATCTCACAGCATGGATGAACCTGGTAGACATCAGGCTGAGTGAAGTAAGTCAATAACAAAAGGACAGATATTGTATGAGATCACTATTACAAAAAAGTCAAGAAATGATTTATGCACAGAAACAAACAATCTGCGATGGACCAGGGATGAGGGGTAGAGGGAGGGAAAATCACTAACTGGACAGCAGACATGTACTGACTGGGCAAAGGGAGACACAGTACACAACAGGAGGAAGTCAGCACAAGGTAAAGGCAGATGCTGGGAGGCACAAAAGAGCCAAGGGCAACAATGGTAAATACCATTACGGACATCATCTTGCAGTAACAGTAATTACAAACAATAATTTGAGTGGAGGGAGCTCTGATAGCACAGTGCCTAAGGTACCCGACTGCTAACCAGAAAGCTGGCGGTTCAAACGCACCAGCCACTCCTCGGAAGGAAGATGGGGCAATCTAATTCCATAGTGATACTGCCTCGGAAACGCAAGGAGGGGTCGCTATGAGTCGGGTCTGACTCGACAGCACATACCAACCAACAACCAACCAATCTGATGGGAACGTGTAGATACATAAGCTGAAAAGGTGTGGGATGGCATATGGGCGTACACCTATGAGTATATATATACAGGTTTGGAGGAGGACATTTCTTTTTTTTTTATTTTTAAAATTTATTTATTTATTTATTTATTTATTTATTT
>NW_006921801.1:4344650-4345141 GCF_000298275.1 Orycteropus afer afer
CTACTCACCAAAGTAGGAGGTGGAACAATGTTTTGTATAGTATGTTATGCCAATTGAGCTTGATGTGGAGGAGGATATTTCTACATACATATTTGTATGTGCTACAAATATATCCAGATATATAGTAGAGGATATAGGAGCAAGCTTACACAAACTTTTTAGCCACAAGACCAAAAAGGCAGCACTTGCCAAAAAACAAAGCTCAGAAAGCAGGAATGGGCAGCAAAGATGGGCTAACGGAAATGGGGACCCCAGGGAGGAAGTGGGAAAAGGGCTGTTACATCAAGGGGATTGCAACTAAAGTCATGAAACAAAATGTGTATAAATTATTGGATGGGAAACTAATTTGCTCTGTAAACTTTCACTGAAACCATAATAATATGTTAAAAAAAAAAAAAAGATATCCAATTTAAGTTTGAAAAACATACTGACATCTGATTTTTTGCCAGATCCTCTCCAGTATGCCTTGGGTTATAGTCAGAGAACCCAGG
>NW_006921801.1:4347256-4355455 GCF_000298275.1 Orycteropus afer afer
TTGTTGTTGTTAGGTGCCATCGAGTTTGTTCTAACTCACAGTGACTCTGTGTGCAACAAAACAAAACACTGCCTGGGCCTGAGCCATCCTCTCAATCACTGTTATGCTTGAATCCATGGATCTACCAGTTTGAAGCTCAAACTCAAAACCAAGCTCTTTATTTTCCCAGAAAAATCTCCTTGACATTTTAAGCTAGGTTATCTACTTCATGATTGTTTCTGACCTGTTCTCTGTCTGAATCAATCCTTTAATGGTCAATTCCATTAGCTGGCCTACACTTCTTTACACTTAGACTTTCATTTCCACCAACACAATCCTAGTTAATGCGCACCAAAACCGTATCTGCCTCTAGCCTGACTCCATTCCAAGCTTTCCTGCTCTCCTTCATTGGCTTAGTCTTCACAAACTGTGGCCCAAATGCTCAGTGGTTATCCACTGCTCATCAAATACACACCAAACTCCTTAGCCTTGAAACCACTCCCGAACTGGAATATAGCCCACATTTCCCTTTACTCTGGCCTTGTTCAATTACTAGATGCTGCAAGTCCTTTTTCACAAAGTAGAAATACTTAAATAAACTCATGGATGGATAGATGACAAGATAATGAACCAATCATTATTCCCTGAACAGTCATCTCCATATTGTTCAAATCAACATCCCTCCAAGAATGCTTTCTATTTGCTCCTAATTTCCAAATGTCTAAATTTTACTCATTCAGCAAGGTCCCCTTCTATGAACACTTCCCAGACTTTTTGCTCCTGGGAACTCTATGGCAATGTGTTGTTCCCCCTCCTATGGCACGTGTTCTTAGTTCTTTCTATCAGGTCTGCCAAAACGTTGTCTGCCTCGAATGTAACAGGTATCTAATAAATGTCTGTGGACGGAAGCCACCCTTTTACTGAGGACCACTGAACCTAAGTATTTAGTTGTAGCTATAAGATTTCTTAAGTTTTGTTTCTCTTTAGATACATGTCTTTTACCATCCTGCTCATTCTGAGTGCCCTAAAAATTAAGTCCCATGGCTCCACCACATGCTCACTTTCCAGTGAGCTCAGTTCTTTCCACGATCTCTACTGAGTTCTTTACAAGTGCTCAAATGGATCTGTCTAGTCATGTCCTGAGTTATATGGTAGTCATATTTCTTAAGGACAATTTCAAATTTAATACTATGAGACCTCATGTTATGTGGGTGGCAGGAAATCATCATAGTCACCCAATCTGCACCCAGTATAGACTCAGCACTTAAGAGCTTAACTTTTTCTCTCTATATATCCCCCCTACTAAAGGCCAAAACATTTTGATGCTATTGCTATAATCTACTTCTACTTTCTGAGTCTGATTGCAGTATGGATCAACTCAACCCTGAAACTTCATACAATCTAACTTCTCTGCCTGTGCTGTGTAATGTATCTGTATTATACTCTATTATGTGTATCTGTACCATGAAATCTTAAAAGATCCTGAAGAAGTAATTTATCAGGTGCAACAGGTTATAATTTGTGCCCTTTTCTGAAAGTACATGATATTTAAAAAAATATATATATAGAGAGAGAGAAATAGACTTGGGTAGCAAGCTCTTAATTTGTGGGCTTTGGGCCATGCATAACTTCTGGAATCTACTAACTCCCTTGAAACTGAATGCAAAATTTTGTCTGGTCTAGAGGGTGGGAGGGAGCTCTGGTAGCATAGTGCCTACAGCACTTTACTGCTAACCAGAAGACTAGTGGTTCAAACCCACCAGCCACTCCTTGAAAGGAAGATGAGGCAATCTACTTCTGTAGTGATACTGCCTCGGAAACCCAAGGAGGGGTTGCTATGAGTCGGGTCTGACTCGACGGCACATAACAACAACAGAGGGTGGGAAATAGATTATTTTAAAAAAGCAGTGGTTCCAAACCCTGGCAGGCCATCAGAACTACCCAGACTAGTGCTACTCAAAGTGTTGCCTATCGGCCTGGGCCTATCTGCAAACTGTTATCAGTTTGCAAGAAAAGTAAAAAAATACAACATGAGTGTTTAGAAACTTTATAATAATTTGATATTACATTAATATTCAAATGTGGAATCATTTTAATTTTTATTGAATTTTACAAAAGTATCAGTTTATGACAGATTAGAAATTAAAGAAGAAAAAAACTGGTTTTTCACTACAGGCAGTTTGAGAACCACTGACTACTCCTCAGCCATGAAATTTTAATTATTCCTAAATCTAAAGTGGATTCAGGATTCTCTTTAGATTATAAAAAGGTCACCAGGTGACTTTGATGATTTGCTAGGGATGAAAATCATCCTTACAGGGCCCACTGCTTTAAAACTATGTTTTTTATTTTCTGCAGATTTTTTTTTTTTTTGGGGGGGGTAAAGAACCTGTTAAAAGAAGCTGATCAAAGCTTTAACCTTGCTCATCAGAAAAATGCACAAGCTCAGTAAATTCAGCAATTTCAGAAGGCTCACTGATGCCTGATGGCAAACCTGTGGTCTGAACATCATGGCAGGATGGGAAAGAGAGTGAACCAATGTTAAGTAACAAGTTCCTGTGCTACTGAACTAGGGCCTTTGAAGAATCATGTAAAACTCAGTAGGTAATCAGTTCTCTGTAGCTCTGAGCACTTGTTCACCATACTGCCGCCGGACCCAAGTCCTTCCCAGCTAATTAATCCTGTGAAACTCCACACAAGCCTTTATTAGGAAATTTTCTTTCTTTTTTTTAAAAATTTTTATTATGATTTGGGTGAAATTTACAGAGCAAATTCACTTTCCATACAGCAGCTCATATACACTTTGTCTCTTGACACCAACTGCAATTTCTCACAGTGCAACAGCTCCCCATAGTTACTGCTTCCCTGTGTCCTTCCCTCCCATGCACTCCTGTCCCCCAAGCTGTCTCTCTGTGCATACACAGCCCTTCTATTCTCCCATGACTGACCTCTCCAAGGAGTGTATCTACCTACTGTAAGTGTTCAGCTCATATGCCTATCCTTTGGCTGGAAGACAGAGGAGTGGGATTAATTCCAGACCTAACAGGCAACTAGGGGCCACAGTCTCAGTGGTTCCATCAGGCTCTGTCAGACCAGCAAATACTAGGACATTTTCAAAGGAAACTTTTGCACCATCACATCCTACTATAAAATACTTGCTTCTGAAAGCAGTGAGTAGACAAGAAAAGGATACACAATGTATGATGGTGACCCATTTAAAATTTGAAACACTGATCTTCAGAAATACATGGACTATTTCTAAGGATATGGTATTTCTAGGAGGACTCTGTCTTAAATTTTGACAACCACCTATGATAAAGTGTGAAGAATACATATAATTTAAAATGAATACAGGTTAATATATGCATGAGACTCACTAAGGGAGGAAAAGCCAATATTCTGTGCTTCTGATGTGAGCTGATTATGATGAGTGCCAAGGTAGACTCTGAACCTTCAGGAAACTAAGGCAAAATGGAAACACAGATTCCTTAATTTTTTTTTTTTCCATTAAGAAAGTTAGAAGGTTATTTTAGTCTAGTATTTATTACCAAAAAAAAAAAAAAAAAAAATCCTTATCCCAAGGTTTACAAGGAAGAAAAGCCAGCAGTAAGCTTTTCCAAGTTGCTCTTGTGCCCACCCTCCTTCCTGCTCTCTGCCTCTCTAGCTTACTTAATCCCTAAAATTTCACAAGTCCCTTATTAGGGCTGATTGTTGCTGTTGGAGGCTATCAAGCCATAGTTACTCCATGTGACAGAGACCTGCCCCACAGGTTTTCTTGGCTATAATCTTTACAGGAGCAGACTGCCAGGCCTGCCTTCCAGAAAGTCAGGAAGTGGGTTTCTAAATGCCACCGTTTCAGTTAGCAGCTGGCACTTAGTCATTTACACCACCAGGGCTCCTTTAATTAGGACTGGAGGGGGTAGTGTGGTGGTTAAGTGTGTGTGTCAATTTGGCTGGGCCTGGTTGAGTGGCTGGGCAGCTGGTGGTAGTATTTCCCATGAAGAGACTGGCAATCAACTCCATGGTGGAATCGACTGTGAGCAGCTAAGCATCTGCCTTAGGGCTATGGTCTGCTTTCTGTATATAAGGAGAATCCTTGAGGAAGTCTCTAGCTTATGGTACGCTTGAACCCTGCTTGTAGCCATGTCATCATCGTTCAGCAGCCTGTCATGCTCTGCTGACCTTGGGACTTGTAATAGACTTGAATTAATGGCCTGCCATGTAGTTTGGTATAACAACGGGACCGTGCCTTTTTACTTGTCAACCTTGGGCTTGTTGGCCTTAGCAGCCAACAGCTGAGTGAAGAAAAGCCTCCAGCTTCAGTGGGCTGCTTGCAGGAGGCAGAGCTGAAGCCCAAGGTTGAGGGGCTTTTACCCAGCTCCTAGAGTCTGACACACTGAACATGGACTTAAAGCCTCCAAATTGTAAGAATAAACTGCTGTTTGTTCAAGCCATCCCACTTGTGGTATATTCTTGTCGGAGCGGCACTAGGTAACCAGTACAGGTAGAAATTACTTACTTTTCTTCATTTCTTCATTTCCTTTACATATTGTTTGTTTCAATTGTTCAATCCTCATCTTGCAGGACATGATTTTCCATCTCTGCAACAAAGTATGCCATAAATATCACAAAGGGTATAGCTTATGGTTAATATGATCTGTTTACCTTGGATCATTAATTATCATATATACCTTAAAAATATAATGAAAAAAAAGACCAATACAATTATATTCGTTAAAGTTTTTGAAGTATAAAAAACCCACTGCCATCTAGTCGGATCCGATTCATAGTGACCCCTCTTTGGGTTTCTGAGGTGCTATCACTACAGAAGTAGATTGCCCAACCTTCCTTCCAAGGTGTGGCTGGTGGGTTTGAACTGCAAGCCTTCTGGTTAGCAGTCAAATGCCTTAAGCACTATGCCACCAGAGCATAGTAGATTAATAGAAAAAGAACACACAAGGTAATTCCAGTTCAATGCAAAAGTCACTAGGAAATTAGGGGAAAGAGAAATTCACACAGTTCTTTTGTACCTATCAATGAGCACAGAGAAAACCACTGAAAGATATTCTCCAAACCTACTCTGTCCTATATATAGCAACTAGCCATGTGTGGCTATTTAAATCTCAATTAAAACTACATAAAATTAAAAATTCAGTTCCTTACTCATGCTAGGAAGCTCTGGTGGTGTAGTGCCTAAGGCATCTGACTGTTAACCAGAAGGCTGGCAGTTCAAACCCACCAGCCACTCCTCAGAAGGAAGATTAGGCAATCTACTTCCATAGAGATATCACCTTGGAAACCCAAGGAGGGGTTGCTATGAGTTGGAAGCTACTCGGTGGCACTGAATTTGGTTTGACTCATGCTAGCCACATGTCCAGGGATCAACAATTACATGTGGCCAGTGGATACCATATTAGGCAGCAGAGATATGGAACAGCTACACCACCATAAAAAGTTCCACTGAAATGCTGCTCTAAACTGTTAGTCCTGGTTGCTCAGGAGACCCTTACCATCATTGTATTATTTCACTTATACTGATGTTTTTATTGTTACTAGGTGCTGTTGAGTCTATGCCGACCCATAGTGACCCTACATACAATAGAACAAAACACTGCCTGGGCCTGAATCACCCTCACAAGCGTTGCTATGCTTGACCCATGTTGCTGCCACTGTATCAATCAATCTCTTGAGGGTCTTCCTCTTTTTGAAGACCCTCTACTTTACCAACCATAATGTGCTCCAGGGACTGGTTTCTTCTGATAACATGTCCAAAGTATATGAGATGAAGTCTTGTCACCCTTGCTTCTAAGGAGCATTCTGGGTGTACTTCTTCCAAGACAGATTTGCTTGTTCTTCTGGAAGTCCATGGTATATTCAATTAGATAGTAGACAAATATTACTTGTAAAATAATAAATACTGTAATAAAAATATATTTTTTAAAAAAGTATGTAGCTCAAGTAAGACTTCCTGAGAAGCCTCAGAAAATTCTATGTAATATGAAATTGACTCTTCACATTAGCAGAATGTAGGTACAACTTTCCTCAAAGTTTTAAATAAAGAATAAGTAAAAATGGGACCTAGTCTGATTATTCTATAATGCCTCCACCACCTCCATAAATTGTGGATAATTAAAAGTTCAAAATATACATGCAAATGTTTACAGTGCTTTGTATTTGTCTAAATAGTGTGATTGGTACAAAACACGGAATAGATTAGAGGGGTGTGATACTAGGTGTGGTGGTTAAGTTTGTGTGTCAACTTGGCTGGGCCTGGTTGAGTGGCTGGGCAACTGAACGTAGTTATTCCCCATGGTGAGATGAGTAGCTGCTTTGGGTACGTGGTCTGCTTCCCATATATAAGAAACAGCTTTGGGAATGGTCTCTACCTTACCGCACACTTGGACCCTGCATGTAGCTGAGTTGTTTTTCAGCAGCCTGCCATGCTCTGCTGATCTCAGGACTTTAAATGGACTTGAATCAATGCCCTGTCGTGTTGTTTGGTAACATTGGCACTGTACCATTTTATCTGTTGACCTTGGGCTTGTCAGTCTCAGCAGCCAGCAGCTGAGTGAAGAGATGTCACTAGCTTCAGTGGGCCGGAAGCAAGAGGCAAAGCTGAAGTCCAAGGTCCAGAGGCTTTCACACAGCCCCTAGAGCCTGGCACTTGGAACTTGGACTTCTAGCCTCCAAAAACTGTATGAGAATAAACTCCTGTTGGTTAAAGCCATCTAATCTGTGGTATATTCTTGTCAGAGTGGCACTAGGTAACCACAACACTAGGCAAAATCCTAAACTCTCCAATAGTCAGGAAGACACTTAAAAACAGATTCAGAATACATAATGGGTCAGCAATGAGATGTCTTCACTTTGAAAAATTGTAAGCAATACTTCCTAGTATTCCTAGTGAAAAAAAAATGAAAATATCAGAGAAGAAAAAAAGAAAAGTGACTGTCAGCTTGACTCCTTCCAATTTCCTAGAGGTAATTACAACTGTTTAATGTGTCTCCTTCCAGATATTTGAGGGTATATTTATATTTAAAAACACACACTCACACAAATGGAATTATATATTATATCACCACTCTACTTTTTGTTTGCTTTTTTCATTAAAAATACGTATTGTGGACATCTCTCCATAGCAATAAATATAGTTTGACCACAGCAGCTACATAATAACATTATTTATTTATATCTTCTCCAATGATGAACATTTAGCTGAAATCAGCATTTATGTGCATTTCCACAGGAGGAAAATTGCTGGATATATTTTATATACACCTTTTTCTGAAAATAAATAAAACCAAATTGTCCATAAAGCAAATGTGTCAATGTATATACCCACCAACAGGGAATGAAATGGCCTATCATCAATCTCCCTCCCTATTTTCATGGGCTGCACTAATAATTTTCCCAATGTAATTAGTTGTTAATCTTGTTCAAGGTTTTTAACATAGAAAACCTTTTAACCTTTATGTCCTCAAATCTGTCAAAATGTTTTCCTTTATGGCTCATAAAGGTACTCCCTACCCCATGATTACATAAATGCTCACCTCTATTTTAATAGTTTTATGAGTTTACTTTTCACATTTAATCATTAATCCATCTGACACGTCTGTGTTTACAGTGAAGGGAAAGATCTAATAATTTTTTTCTAAAAGGATAGTCCATTGCTCTAATAATTCTGTTGATACTGGAAATCATAATTATCATTTATGATGGCTCCATAATTAATTGTTTGGAGCTCTGGTGGCATAGTGCCTAAGGCATTTGACTGCTTATCAGAAGGTTGGAAGTTTAAACCCACCAGCCACTCCACAGAAGGAAGACTGGGCAATCTACTACTGTAAAGATTTACCACCTCATGGATCCACTGAGACCATGGCACCAAGCTGCCTGTGAAGTCTGGAATTAAACCCACACCTGTGGCTTCCAGCCAAGCAAAAGACAGGCATATGAGTTGAACATTTACCTGAGGTAGGTACACTCCTTGGAGAAAACAATCATAGGAGAAAGAAGGGCTGCTTATGCACCGGGAGACAGCTCAGGGGGCAGGAATGCATGGAGGGATGGACACAGGGAAGAGCTAATTATCGGTAGGAAGTGGGAGGGGAACTGTTGCATCATGGTAAATTGTGGTCAATGTCATGAGGCAAAGTGTATGTGAACTGCTGTATGGAAAGTGAATTTGCTCTGTAAATTTTCACCCAAATCACAATTAAA
>NW_006921801.1:4355762-4362374 GCF_000298275.1 Orycteropus afer afer
CTGTGCTACCAGAGCTCCTGTGCCACCAAAGCTCAACCTTCCTTCCAAGGAGTGGCTGGTGGATTTGAACCCGCAGCCTTCTGGGTAGCAGTCAAATGCCTTAGGCACTATGCCACCAGAGCTCCTAAATCAAAAACATGTAGCCTCAAATATGTTGTTGTTAGGTGCCATCTAGTGGGTTCTGACTCACTAAACGAAACACTGCTCAGTCCTGCACCATCCTCACAATTGTTGCTATATTTGAACCCATTGTTGCAGAGACTGTGTCAAACCATCTCATGGAGGATATTCCTCTTTTGCTGACCCTCTACTTTATCCAACATGATAGGCTTCTCCAGAGACTGGTCGTTCCTAATAACAGGCCCAAAGTACATGAGACAAAATCTCATTTCCAAGGACCATTCTGGCTGTACTTCTCCTAAGACAGCTCCCCTCCTTCTTCTAGCAGTCTGTGGTATATTCAATATTCTCGACCAACACCATAATTCAAAGCCATCAATTCTTCCTTAGTCAGCTTTCACGTGCATAAGAGGTGACTGAAAATTTCAAGGCTCTGGTCAGCACACCTTAGTACTCCAGGTGACTTTGCTTTATAACACTTTAAAGAAGTCTTTTACAGGAGATTGGCCCATGCAATACAGCATTTCATTTTGTGACTGCTGCTTCCATGGGCACTGACTGAGGATACAAGTAAAATGAAATCCTTGACACTTTAAATATTTTCCTGGTTTATGATGATGTTGCTTATTGGTCCAGTTGTGAAAATTTTTGTTTTATGCTGAAGTATAATCCATACTGAAGCTGGAGTCTTTAAACTTCATAAGCAAGTACTTCACATCCTCTTCAGTTTCAGTTGTATCATCTGCATATCACAGGTTGTTAATGAGTCTTTCTCCAATCCCCATGCTGCATTCTTATTCATATAGTCCAACTTCTCGAATTATTGTCTCAGCATAGAGATTGAGTAAGTATGGTGAAAGGACAGAACCCTCCTGATGCACACCTTTCCTGATTTCAAACCAGGTAGGAGCCCCTTGTTCTGTGTGAATGACTGCCTCTTGGTCTATGTACAGGTTCCTCCTGAGCAAAATTAAGTGTTCTGGAACTCCCATTCTTCACAATGCTATCCATCATTTGTTAGGATGCATACAGTCAAAGCCTTTGCATAGTCAATGAAACACAAATGAACATCTTTCTAATATGCTCTGTTTTCAGCTAAGATCCATTTGCAATGATATTCCTCATTCTACATCCTTTTCTGAATCTGACTTGAATCTGTGGCAGTTCTTTGTTGATGTACTGCTGCAACTGCTTTTGAATTATTTTCAGCAAAATTTTACTTGTGTGTGGTTTTAATGGTACTGGTTGATAATTTCTATAGTCTGTTAGATCACCTTTCTTTGAAACATGCACCAAGATGGATCTCTTCTAGGTGGCTGGCCAAGGAGTTGTTTTCCAAATTTCTTGGCATAGATGAATGAGCACTTCTAGCATTGCAAGCATTTGCTGAAACATCTCAATCGATATTCAGTCAATTCCTGGAGCCTTGTTTTTTGCTAATGCCTTCAGTGCAGCCTGGATTTCTTCTTCACTACTATCAGTTCTTGATTATATGATACTTTATGAAATGGTTGAACACCAACCAATTCTTTTTGGTACAATGACTGTGTATTCTTCCCATCTTTTCTGATGCTTCTTATGTCATTCATTTTTTAACTCAGAATTTTTCAATATTACAATTTTAGGCTTGATTTATTTCTTTAAGCTTGTGAAATGCCAAGCAAGTTCTTTTCTTTTGGTTTTCTAACCACAGGTCCTTGCACATTTCATTATAATACTTTACTTTGTCTTCTTAACAAAGAAATCTTCTGCTTGGTTCTTTTCCCTCATCATTTCTTCTGTTCACTTTAGCCTCTTTATGGTCTAGTACAAGATTCAGGGTCTCCTCTAACATTTATTTTGGTCTTTTCTTTCCTGTGCTTTGACTGACCTTTCGCTTTCTTCATGTATGATGTTCTTGATGGCATCCCACAACTCATCTGGTCTTTGGTCATCAGTGTTCAAGGCATCAAATCTGTTCTTGAGATAGTTTCTAGGTTCAGGTGGGATATACTCAAGGTCATAGTCATACTTGGCTCTCACAGACTTTAGTTTTGTGAAGCTTAAACTTGAACTCGTATACGAGCAATTAATGGCCTTTCTGTAGTGGGCCCTGGCCTCGTTCTGAGTGTGCTCCTCCATCATCTCTTTCCACAGATGTAGTTGATTTGATTCCTGTGTATTCCATCCAACAAGGTTCATATGTATGTTGTTGTTGTTGTTGTTATGTGCCGTCGAGTCGGCCCCGACTCATAGCGACCCCTCCTTGGGTTTCCGAGGCAGTATCACTACGGAAGTAGGATTGCCCAACCTTCCTTCCGAGGAGTGGCTGGTGGGTTTGAACCACCAGCCGTCTGGTTAGCAGGCAAGTGTCTTAGCCACTATGCTACCAGAGCTCCCAAAGAGATGGCCCGTCTACCTGGCGGGGAGCGGCCGGTGGGTTTGAACCCGCAGCCTTGGGTGTGGCAACTGGCTGCCCGAGGCCCTGAGGCCATCCCCGGCGGCCTCATATCATATGTATACAATCACCTTTTATGTGGTTGAAAAAGGTATTATAAATAAGTTGTTGGTTTTGCAAAATTCTATCATGCAATCCCCAGAGTCATTTCTATCACCAAGGCCTTATTTTCCAACTAATGATCCTTCTTTATTTCCAAAGTTCACATTCCAATCATCAATAATTATCAATGCATCTTGACTGCATGCCTGATCAATTTCAGCCTGCAGAAGTTAGTAAAAACCTTCAATTTCTTCATCTTTGGCATTATTGGTTAGTGTGTAAATTTTGAATAATTTTATTAAGTCTTCCTTGTAGGTATATGGATATTATCCTGTAACACTGCTTCTTTTTTCAGGATAGATATTGACGTGTTCCTTTTGGTGACACATTCCTCTTTGTCATTCCCAGCATGGTAGACCACATGACTATCCGTTTCAAAACGGCCAACACCAGTCTGTTTCAGCTCACTAACATGTAGGCTATCAATCAGTATGCATTCCATTTCATTTTTGATGACTTCCAATTTTCCTTGATTCATATTTGTATGTTCCATGTTCTGATTACCAATGGATGTTTGCAGCTGTTTCTTCTCATTTTGAGTCATGCCACATCAGCAAATGAAGGTTTGGAAAGTTTACTCCACCCACATCATTAAGGTCAACTGTACTTTGAGGAAGCAGGTCTTCTCCTGTTGTATTTTGGAGCCTTTCAGCTATATCGGATAATGTTGCACTGCCATTCACAAGGTTTTCACTGGCCAATCTTTTTCAGAAGTAGATCACCAGGTCCTTGTCCCTAGTGTATCTTAGTCTGGAAGCTCCACTGAAACCTGTTCACCAGGGGTGACCCTGCTGGTATTAGAAGTACGGGTGGCATAGTTTCCAGAACCATATCAACATGCAAACTGCCACAGTACTACAAACTTTCAGACAAGTCGTACAGCCTTAAACAGAAAGAATATTAGTTTAAATACTTCTCACAACTTACCAACTGATCTGTCATCCACTTTCCTTCCACAGCTTTTAATACTCTGTAAGCAGAGATGAGAAAATAAGCTATTAAAAGTTATAAAAAAGTGATTTTGTTGAAGCATTTTTTTTGTTTATGCATTCATTTGGAGACACTCCATTAGCTACAGAGTCAATCTGGCTGTAATGTTTACAGAAGCCAATCGACAGGCCTGGTTCTTCTGTGGTACCAACTGGGTCCCTTCAAATTCGCAACCTTTAGGTGACCAGTCGAGCTCTGACCATCTACATCACTCAGGAACCTTAAAAAAGTCATTTTGCAATGAGTTCTTAGAAAGTACTACAAATAGCAACATGGGACTTACCATTTAGAACGCTTTCTCAATTCCCTATTTTCTGCAGTTTTTATTGTTTATTTCCTTCCTTTTGCACTTCTAACACTGTTCCGAGCCTGAACGTTCTACAAATGTCCACAATAAACTTCCACAATGGCTACAGCCTTTGTCTTCATTCATAATCAATAACTGCCATCAGTCACAACTAATAATAATGATAATGATAACTATAAGACAAGATCTCACTCAAGATCCAAAAGTCTATGGTTAGTTGTCAAATAATTGGCATGAATCAGCATCTGCAGGAATTTGTTGTATGGAATGCAGTGTTCTATGGGAAAAAATAAAGTTTCAGTGATCAAGTAGTAAAGAAATTTCTGAATTAAATAAATTCAAGCAGATTCCTTTACTACAAGGTGTCTTAGAACATTTAATCTGCTAAGAATGTGTTTGTGTGATGAGCACAGACTCTCTTGAGAAGCTCAAAGCACCCTTTGGGGGACCTTGACACATACATTAGTACAGACACCAGAGAGGGTGAAATCTCCACAGTGGCATGGTTGGCAAATGTTTCACTGCGGACAACCCCTAAAGAGAGCTGAGGGCTGGGGAGGATCTTCAGAGGATGAGGAAATACATTAAGTTAAAGAGAAAACTATGAATAAAGACAAACACCTGGGTGTGGTCTGGAGAACAGTATTGGAGCAGAAGATTCTATAGGACAGAAATTCTCAAACTGAAGAGGTGAGAGATTCATCAAGGGTGCTTTTATTTTTTTAAAAAAGTAAGTAATTTTATTTCTGTTGTGGAGAATATAAACAGCAGAACATATACCAACTCAACAGTTTGTGCATGTACAATTCAAGGATACTGATTACATTCTTCAAGCTGTACAACCATGCTCACTCTCCTTTTCTCCCTCATGAACATAAAGTCACAGCCTCCTGAGTTTCCTATCCAATCTTTGAGTTGGTATTGTCAGTTTGATCCCATACATACAGTTCTTAATAGAGCACAAAGCTCAAGGCAGACATTCTTTACTAACTAAGCTCAACTATTGTTTGGTTTTAAGAAAACTTCAGGGGTTATTTTTGGTTTAAGCTTTACAGATTATCTCAGAAGGGTGCTTGTTTTGAAAAATTCAGATTCCCAAGCCTCACTCCAAACCTACTAAATCAGACATTCGGGGGATATGATTTCCACAATCTGCATTTTTAACCATGGTTGTCAGTGTTACTTGCCAGTGAGTCCACGTCAACTCATGGTGACCCCACACGACCCCATTATTATTCCAGTTAATTAATTCTGATACAGACGTTTTACAGACCACACTTTGCAAAACTCTAATGTAGGAGAAAGAAGAAAGGTAAATGGAAGCAGTTATGTCATAAGGGAGCCACCACTACTAATTTAAGTCTAATCACTCCCACTGTCCTCGCCCCAGTTACTACACTCAATTATCAGGGCTGTGGGTCTGATTCATTCATCCAAGCATTCACTGAGTACCAAGCACTTGGTATGATCCTAGTATTTTCTAGAAACTTGTTAGTGTCTTATCTACTATTTCTACCAGATGCATAGCTCTTCCCAGTTCACCCACACTTTAAGAGATTTCACCCTAAGCTCAATAAACTAGCAATCCATTTATCTGCATGCCACAGCCCTGAGTTAAGCCAAATGGTGACTAGATAACTTTCATGAAAAAGAAAAAAAAAAAACTTACTCTTTTTGAAATTCTTCTTGCTTGCTTTTAAGTCGGCTTAACCTTTCCTTCTTGTCAACAAACCTATGAGGAAAAAAAAAATCAATGTTTATTCAAATGTTTTTTCTCAGTTCAATGAGATTATGTAAATTCCTGAGAGCTGATAATTTCTGCAGATTCATCTGAAATGCTACTGTCAGGAAAGTAAATACAGGGCTTTACAACGGGATACGCACAGCTGTCTATCATTTTAAGACTAAGTTCAAATTCTCAACTTTAAAATGTTTTCATGAGTTTTGAAAACATGTCTGTAGGAATTTATCCCGAGGTTAAATCATTTTTCTAAACAGGAACATTAAAAAACTAAAGTGAATGTCCTCACAGCTCCAGAATTCAGGTTCATTTTTACCCCACCTCATTTCATACATCCTGTCTCCACAGCCCAACATAAAACTCTCTTCCTACTTTACTTAGTTAATGTCTATTTACTCATCAAATCTCAACTTCAATGCCACTTCCACAAGGAAGCAGCTTTCTCTAATACCCAAAATAGGTCAGGCTCTTTCAGCTACATACTTTCCCAGCAACCAATTCTTCTCCTTCACAGCACATAACATTTGTATAATTAAATGACTGGCCTCACTCAATGTTTGCATGAATAGAGGAAAGAAGTCTAACCATGGTTGATTCAAAAGGCGACAATGATGAATGTTGATGATTTTGTGTAAGTGCTATATGTGGATATTTGAAAAGATTTAGAAATAAATTAGGCTGGAAGGAATATGAATAACAATGTGTGTACCCAATTTAGAAATCAGGAAGGAGAATTCAAATAGTGAGTAAAACTAGGATAAAATTATTTATTTATTTATTTTTAATTGTGATTTGAGTGAAAATTTACAGAGCAAATTCACTTTCCATACTGCAGTTCACATACACTTTGTCTCATGACGTTGACCACAATAAAACACCTCCCCTCGTACTTCCTCCTGATAGTTAACCTCTTCC
>NW_006921801.1:4371444-4373730 GCF_000298275.1 Orycteropus afer afer
GAGGAGTGGCTGGTGGGTTTGAACCGCCAGCCGTCTGGTTAGCAGGCAAGTGTCTTAGCCACTATGCTACCAGAGCTCCCATTTATTAGGGAAATTAGCCATTTTTCTTTCATATATCTTACAATTATTTTTCCTCAATTTGCTTTCTGACTACTTATGTCTCTGCTCTACAGAACTTTCCAAATTTTTAGGTAAGTGTGTTTATCAATTTTTTAAAAATTATCTGTTTTTGTGTCATTTTCTGAAAAGAATCTGCTAGTGACTCAACACCACCACCCACTGCCACCATGACTTGCACAATACTATATCCTTTCTCCCCCAATTTGAACATGCCATCTTTATTATTTACTAAATTCCTCCACAGTTACATTACTTGATTTTCTTCCTAAAAAAGTATATTCCCTTAATGTTGTTTCCTAAAGTCTCCCACATTTCTGTGACTTATGATTCTTTACCCTTAAAAAAAAAAAAAGGTACTTCCTCACTGATTTCTAATATTTGAGTTTTGGTATATGACAAGCATTATTGTAGTACCTAAAGCATCTGACTGCTAACCAGAAGGCTGGAGGTTCAAACCCACCAGCCACTCCTCGGAAGGAAGACTGGGCAATCTACTTCGGTAGTGATACCACCTCGGAAACCCAAGGAGGGGTCACTAAGAGTCGGAACCGACTCAAGGGGAGTGAGTTTGGTTTGTTTTGGTTATTAAGTGTCAGAAACATGAATGTGATTAAAGTAATACCACTTTCCACAAAGCACTACACTTACCCTGGGGTACAGAATGATCAGCAAATGAGTAATGACATTACAGTGTGATGAGAACTGTGAGAGGGGTGGTCACACAGTATCCTGGTAGTCAGACTATGCACATGCATCTCTTCCAAACTACCAGAAAAAGGCACCAAGATACGTAGTACATACAGAAGCTAGCTTTCCTCTTCTTTAAGGCACTGACTGATTTCTGACTTATTATGTGCCTAAGGCACTTGACTGCTAACCAGAAGGCTGGCGGTTCAAACCCACCAGCCACTCCTCGGAAGGAAGGTTGGGCAATCTACTTCCGTAATGATACTGCCTTGGAAACCCAAGGAGGGGTCACTATGAGTCGGGGCTGACTCGACGGAACACAACAATAACAACAAACAAAACTATAGGATCTGATCTTAAGAACAGGATTATTAAGCTTAGTACAGTACTAACAGTGTTTCATACATTTACTGCTTCTGAAATATAAAAACAATATACTACAAAAAGTTATTTTATTGAAACTTACCAGTAGTCTATATCAAGATATTCTTTAGAAATGAATAGAAAAATTCATTTTTATTCTCAAAATGGTAAATAAACAGAATTAATAGCTATATAACCACCCCGCCAAAGTGACTCTGAATAAATTTAATTTTGAATTAAAAAAAAAAAAAGTTTTTTGTTTTTTTTAACAGTTGTGTAAGAGAATGAATAGTACTCTATTCACTGACATGAAAAGGTGTCCTATATAGTTAAATGCAAAGAAGGAAAAACCCAAAACTCAGTAACAAAACCTTTCAAAATAGTATGTACTATGTGATCCTATTTTGGCAATAAGCATAGAACATTTGTTTTAAATTGAGGGCCACAGAGGTCCTCAGAGGTCCTATGATGAAACTATGAAAGACTTTTACATTTCTATACTAACTGAACAAAACACTTTAAAGTCAATAGCATATATATATATTTTTTAAACACGCCTTCTGTATTTATGGTTTCATAACCGACTCGATGGCACATAACAACAACAACAACAAATCACATTTTAGAAGCTCTGGTGGTGTAGTGCCTAAGGCATTTGACTGCTAACCAGAAGGTTGGCGATTCAAACCCACCAGCCACTCTTCAGAAGGAAGGATGGGCAATCTACTTCCATAGAAATACCGCCTCAGAAACCCAAGGAGGGGTCGCTATGAGTCGGATCCGACTCAGCAGCAGTGAGTTTGGTTTTTGTGCTTAATCATGTCTTATTTTCCATTAATTATGTCTTTTGGTGCTTGAAAAGAGACTTTAAATTAGAAAAACTCTTTTGGCCTATGACAAGCTTTGTATACATCTGGTATAGATATCCAGGGCACTAGACAGTCTTCTGAATGTTGGGCATGGAGATTACCAGTATCTAGTAAAGTATAAATGGCAGCCACCCAAAGATGAGATTTCATCTCAAGAATCTTCGGAAAGAACTGAGAGCTTAAACGCTAAAGCATAAAGAGGGAGAACAATGTGGAACAAAACTCAAAACCATTTGGAGGCAAAAAA
>NW_006921801.1:4374835-4379838 GCF_000298275.1 Orycteropus afer afer
GTTGAACATTTATTTACCTGAGGTAGATACACTCCTTGGAGAGAACAATCATTGGAGAAAGAAGGGCTGCTTATGCACAGGGAGATAGCTCAGGGGGCAGGAGTGCATGGAGGGATGGACACAGGGAAGAGGTAACTATCAGGAGGAAGTGGGAGGGGAACTGATGCATTGTGGTAAATTGTGGTCAATGTCAAGAGACAAAGTGTACATAAGTTGCTGTACGGAAAGTGAATTTGCTCTGTAAATTGTCACCTAAATCACAATATAAAAAAAAAAAAGAATTTAAAAAAAATTACCAAAAATAGCATACTATTTAAGTTAGAAGTTGGGGTCCTAAGTGACTATGGCTCAGGGCTGCATGATCAGAAGTCACACCCTGATTACCATGTAGACACCACCCCAGAACCTAACATTTTTAAACCTAAAATTATGTACTTATCTCAGTTATGCTCCTTTCCCTGCTTCTGTTGTCCCACTTGTGACAGTAATAGATTGACCTGCCACCAGTCATGATCTTGTGATGATTTCTTTTGTTCTCTACCATAGATATATGAAACCCATGGCTGTGAGTAGGCAGACTCCATTGACCTCTATCCTAGGGTACATGCTGTCTCCCTCATCCAGGATGATTTATCTGTGTTTTACCTTTGACCTGTTTAAAGCTTAAAAAAGGGTCTCTACAGAATATGGCAGTTCAAACCCACCAGCCACTCCTTGGAAGGAAGATGGGGCAATCTACTTCCTTAGTGATACTGCCTTGGAAACCCAAGGAGGGGTTGCTATGAGTCAGGTCTGACTTGGCACATAACAACAACAACAACACAGAATATGTTTCAATTTAGGCTCCTCTCCCCCCTAGCACAGTAGGGCATACAGGCTAGGGGGCATTGGATGGGTTGTTTTCCTTTTGTGATACTGTCACTCACACACACACACACACACACACACAAACATGCTGTTATCAGGTGCCATCGAGTCAATTTTGACTCATAGAGACCCCATATGACAGAGTAGAACTGTCCCAAAGGGTTTTCTAGGCTGTAATCTTTATGGAGGAGCTCTGGTAACATAGACCCTAAGGCACCTGACTGCTAACCAGAAGGCTGGAGGTTCAAACCCACCAGCCACTCCTTGGAAGGAAGGTTGGGGAATCTACTTCCATAGTGACACCACCTTGGAAACCCAAGGAGGGGTCGCTATGAGTGGAGGCCAATTCAACGGCACATAACAACAACAACATTTATGGAAGCAGATCGCCAAGTCTTTCTCCTGTGGAGCTGCTGGGTAGGTCTAAAATGTCACCCTTTCAGTTACCAGCTTAACCGCTGCTCCTCCACAAACATACACACTATATAAACATATGGTCAGATCCGGAAGTGAACTTAAGCATTAACACATCTGCTGCTATCTAGTCGATTCTGACTCATGGCAGACTTAAGTACTTTAGAGTAAGAGGTTTTTCTTGTCTGTCATCTTATGAAAGCAGACTGCCAAGTGTTTCTTCTGCAGTGCCACTGGGTGGAATCAAACCACCAACCTCAGGGACCTCAAGAATGAACATATAGCCCTGGGATAAGGGAGCCCCAACTATTCTGGGGCTCAGTTTCTTCATTCTTAATATGCATTAATAGCTTATGGAGGTATGGTAGGGATCAAATGAAATAATAAATGTGAAACCCTTTTATAAATTATCAAAGATCTAAGGGCAAAAGTAGTCCATGACACTGGTTGAAAACAAAGTTGTATTTTCTCAGTATCAGAGTCCATTCCCCACAAACACACATTTAGGTGAATACTACGATAAGCTACATGGGATAGGGTTATGACCCTTCCTGAAGGGCATAATCAAATAGCAGTAAGGTTGACAAACTCTGGTCTAAACACGAGAAGTCCAGTTATCTGTTTGCTTTTGTTTTGTTGCATGTTGTTGTCGTTGTTGTTATGTGCCGTCGAGTCGGCCCCGACTCATAGCGACCCCTCCTTGGGTTTCCGAGGCAGTATCACTACAGTAGTAGGATTGCCCAACCTTCCTTCCGAGGAGTGGCTGGTGGGTTTGAACCGCCAGCCTTCTGGTTAGCAGGCAAGTGTCTTAGCCACTATGTTACCAGAGCTCCTGTTTTGTTGCATAGGGTATAGAAATTTGAATTCAGAACTAAATTCTCCAATCAACAGATTTTTATAGGCTATAGTGACTTAGTGACTGGCAACCAAAGAGATAATGAAGGGAAAACAGACATAGCTAAAGGGTATTATTGGATGCTGGCTATGTCTTCTTCCACTTGAAATCTTCAGTTAACATCTAAGTTTCTGGCCCTTTCTTTATCCTACCTCTCATTAATACTCATTATTTAATGACTATTAAATACTCACTCAATACTCATTATCTCTGCTTATGGTAAAAAGTGTGATCACATATTCTTAAAACTCACCAGTAAAGGTAATGTTACTTCATTCCTATAAACCAATTTATAAAAGTAATAGCCATACCACTGTCAACTACTCAGAGGGGGATCAGTGTAGGAGATCCTGGATAGAGTGGGAGAACAATGTGGAACAAAACTCAAAATCATAAAAACAAAACAAACAAACCAACAAAAAACCCAACCAGGTTTGCTGGTCTGATAGAGCCTGGTGAGACCCCTGAGAGTATGGCCCCTAGTTACCCTTTAAGTCTGGAACTGAATTCATCCCTGTGGCTTCCAGCCAAACAATCCGTCTACTGGGGCACATTTACATCAGGCAGATACACTCCCTGCAGCAATCAAAGATCAATCGTGAGAGAACAGAAGCGCAGTGCTTGTACAGGGAGAAAGCTTGGGGGGGGGGTGCATGGGAGGGCAGGACATGGTGAAGAGGTAACTAAAGGGAAGAAGTGGGGAGAGAGCTCTTACACTGTGGGGAACTGCAGTTAGTGTCATGAAACAAAATGTGTATGAACTGCAATATAAAAATTGAACTTGCTTACCGAAATTCACAAATTTCACCCAAATCACAATAAAAATGGGGGGGGGGGAAGCCATTTGCTCATAAAATGTGTTTTCCTTCTTAATCCACATTTTAAAATAACTAGTTCCAAAACCTGCCTACAGATTTTCCCAGATGCTACAGTTTGTAAGATTCTGACCCAGTCCCATTTCCCCACCTGTCATTACCTGATAACCAATTTCTTTCCAGCTTTGAGTGGGAAGATTACTTCAACCTATTAGTTTTCTATTGGGTAACACTGTGCTATTTTTGGTGTCAGATAAAGTTACAATCCAGGAATTTACGTTTCTGTAAAAAGACTAATAAAGATCTACAGTTTAAAAATGTTCAGCAGTACCAGATACAAAGAAGACTGTGTTGGGTATACTACTTAATATCATTCCTCTTCTGTTCAAGAAGCACCCAATCAAAAGACAGATGAAAAGGCAGAGAAGAAAATGGGTATTGTTTTAGGGCTGGGACAAAATGGGAGATGAGGAACTCAACGTTACAAGAAAGTTTTCCAACTGAACAACAACAAAAGTAATGTGTTCAGGTATTTTTCAGTTGATCTATTTGCTAAACTCATACTGTTCCCAAAATATATAAAGAAATTGTTCCCTTTTTAGGAGTCAAAGAAACAAGTTATTGTGAGACAGTCAGATTTTTCTTTAGTATCTAATTTTCCTTGAACTGTTAAACCATTAAAATCTATATATTAGGGTAGTCTATTAAGGAAATCTGAAAAAAAAACAAAACAAAAAAAGCAGGTATCCTCTGCTTTTTGAGAGTTTGCTTTATGCCACTTCCCTTTTACAAAAGACTTACATTAGTACTTGTTTTCACTAACTGAAAGAAATTCAAAGATGATTTTCACCTTTATGAAAAAAGTGAAACAAGCATTTGGCATTTGTTTTGCAGCGAGTGCATATCCCAAGCGAGAGTGGCATCACCAAGCTCCTTCCCCGTGAAACGCACTCAGCATCTTACTGTCAAGCCACTATAGCTTTGACCTGTGTCTGTGAGCACTATATAGGTTATTTTAGGTTTTATGTAATATTTAGTATGACTTGGCAGGTGATTTTTTGGATCTGGCAATGCTCAAAAATTTTCCCCATATACCCCAAAAACAAACCCACTGCCATCAAGTCAATTCTGACTCATGGAAACCCTATAGGACAGAGTAGAACTGCTGTATTAGGGTTTCCAAGGCTGTAAATCTTTATGGAAGCAGATTGCCTCATCTTTCTCCAGTTGAGTGGCTGGTGAGTTCAAACTGCCTACCTTTTGGTTAGCAGCCAAATGCCTTAACCACTGCACCACTAGTGCTCCTTCCCATATAAATTAATGGTTAATTGCTTCTTCCCTTTATATCACATTTCATAGGAATGTGGAAGAAACGTGTAAATTTACAAGAACCTTGAAACACACTATCAAATTCAAGATTCACGTGGTGGTGCTATTCCTTCAGCATTATGCCTACTATGTGCTACTCACTGCCACCTTGCTTAAACACTATTGATCTGACAGAACAAAACCCGAGTTCATGCCTTCATGGAACTACATTCTAGATGTGGATGTTGCTATTGTTGTTGGCAGCTGCCTTGAAGTTGTTCCCCAAGTCATGGAGACCCACCGTACAGAAAAGAATTGCTCCATAGAGTTTTCTTAGCTGTAATCTTTACAGAAGCAGTTCTCCAGACCTTTCTTCAGCAGAGCCACTAGGTGGGTTTGAACCAACCTCTAGTTTAGCAGCCAATCACAAATGGCTTGTGCCATCCAGGTTCCTAAACGTGTATATCCTCCTCTACTAAATTCTAATACACACCTATTGCAGTGTAGTAAATTACTTAGTATGGCTTTTCTACCCATAAATCATTGTAAACTCAGTGGTGGAATGAGCAACGGAAGAGCTCCTGATAGTAAATGTTATCTACCTGGGTTATTTCTGTTGGGCATGGCACAATGCAATGTTCTGGGAGGTTCCCACTCTCTCTCAGGTGCTTAGAGTTCTGATGCTATGATTGGCTAGTTTGACC
>NW_006921801.1:4380253-4387754 GCF_000298275.1 Orycteropus afer afer
TATCGAACCCAGGAGAGAGGTGGTGGGTGCTTTGGGAGGAACAGTTGGTGAAACAGCTGGAGGGAGGCAGCATGTCTGGCCTTGCAGTAATAGGCCTTGGGCTATTGATGGTGATTCTGCCTTCCTCTTGTGGGGTTCTAGGAGGTCAGAATATGTGGCCTCCTTTTCCTTTTTGCACCTATACTCAGTGCCATGAAAGAAATAGTGTTGCAACAGAAAATAATGGGGAAGGAGGCAGAAGAGGGAACTTAGCTTAGCAATGAAAATTAGGGTAGGCCTCACTGAGAAGGTAACATTTGAGACTTGAAAGACAAGGTGCCAGTCAGAAGGAAAAGGTTCTTAACAAAAGGATCACTAAAGGAAAAGGCCCAGAGGTGGAAAGTTTTGTTCTTGAGGATTTGAAAGAAGGCCACTGACTATGAAGCAATGAATAAGAGGGAACATGAGTTTATTTTTTGAGTGGTTAATAAATGCTAGACACCATGGTAGGAACTTTCAATGCATGCTCTTACGTAATCACTATCAGAAACCACCATTTTAAAAATGAAAAAGATTTAAAACCTGTTCAAAGTCACACAGCAAGTGGTAGAGTTCGGATTCAATTCAATGCAGATCTGAATGCTCCAACCCCCAACTTTCCAGTTAGCAGCTAATTTTGTCAACTCTTTGCACCACCCATGAGTAAAAGAAAACCAAACACCAAACCAAACTCAGTGCCATCAAGTGGATTCTGACTCATAGTGACCTCCTTTGGGTTTCCAAGGCGGTAAATCTTTACGGAAGCAGATTGCCCAGTCTTTCTTCCATGGAGTGGCTGGTGGGTTTGAACAGCCAACCTTCTGGTTAGCAGTCAAATAAATGCCTCAGGCACTATGCCACCAGAGCTCCTTGAGTAAAAGAAAGAATACCAGTTAAGAAGTCTAGGAAAGAGATGATGGTGATTTGGACTAGAACTGGACAGATTCCAGATATATTTTGGGGTTAGATCAAATAAGACTTGCCAATGATTGAGATGTGGGGAACAGAAAAAAAGGGTAACTCCCAGGTCTTTGGCTTTAGTAGTAAGTCGGTCATGACAGAGAATATTGAAATAGTCCAGAAAAATGCTAACTTGAGGAAGGGTGGGTAGACTCATTTAATCATTCAACAAATTTTTATTGAGCTTCTATTAAGTAAGGCTATAGCAGTCAGATAAAGTCTTGCTCTCATAAAGCTTACATCTTAGGGGAGAGGTGGAAGTTACAACAAATTAATATGTAAACCATTAGATGGTAATAAGTGCTATGCTGTTGTTATGTGCCCTCAAGTTGGACTCAACTCACAGTGACCCCTCGTTGGGTTTCCGAGGCAGTATCACTACAGAAGTAGATTACCCAATCTTCCTTCCCAGGAGTGGCTGGTGGGTTTGAACCGCCACTGGTTACCAGTTAAGTGCCTTAGGCACTATGCTACCAGAGCACCCGATAAGTGCTATGGAGGACAATAAAGCAGGAATAATAACTAGGAAAGGAGGTTATTACTGTAACTGAACGGTCAGAAAGAGTCTAAAGGAAACAAAGAAGGCATCCCCTAGAATTTTAGAGAGAAAGAGAGTTCCTGGAAGTTTCAGTAAACTGCAAAGGCCCTGTGTCAGGAGTATTCTTGGTGTATTTAAAGAATGGCAAAGAGGCCACAGTTATATAGCAGAGTGGGTAAGAAGAGTAAGGAGGCCAAACAGTAGTAGATTAGTCAGTGGGAAGAAAGTAATACAGAGCTTTTGGTTAAGGATTCTGGATTTTACTTTGCATAAAAAGGGAAACCACTAAAGGATTTAGCATAGAGGAATGTAAGAGTGGCACACTCTGCCTATAATATGGTAACTACACCATAAGGCTACCAGTGTAAGCAGAGAGATAAGAGACACTAAACCTCCAGTGGATCAAGCGGTGATGAAGAGTCAGATTTGGGATAGGTTTGGAAGCAGATAGGATTTGTTGATGAATTATATATAGTGGTGTTAAGAAAAAGAAGATTCAAGGGTAACTGACAGGTTTTTTCAGCCTGAGCCACTTACTAGGGGAGGATTAACATGGAAGAAGAGATTTATGGAAAAAGCAGAAATTCAGTTTGCCATATTAAGTTGGAGATATCTATTTTTCAAAATAGATCTGGGTTGGAGATCTAAGTCTGGCACCTCAGCATAGAGATGGTATTTAAATATTAAGAATGAATCTAAGAAAAAGTATAGATAGAGAAAAGGATCCAGAACTGAACCCTTGTTAAATTCTATCAGGTAGGTATTTCCAACTGATATCTTGCAGTCTTACAATAAAACAACTTGTTCAATTTTTAAAGTTATTTCTTGTTACATTTCTGTTCTAAAGTCATCAAGTACTTCAAGAGGGCACAGCAATGAACTAAAAATATTTTATCAGACAAATCTCAAAAGAGAAAGGAAGAATTCCATCCAGGATCACAGGAATACTAAGAATTCAAAATATTTCCAAATATAGAGAGGGTGTACAGTGTAAAATGCTTGGCTCTATAGGTCCAGGAGGCCTGGATTTTTATTTTTGATCTACACTTACTGTATTCTCGGGCAAGGTACTTAACTGTTCCATTTCCTTAGCAGTAAGGTGGGAATAATAACTTATTAGGCCGTTGTAAATGAATCAATACCTGTAGAGTGCTTTGAACTTTTGTGTTAATGAAAGTTAGCTATCATACTATCATTGGCTCTATTTAAATTGTTCAAAACAAAAGTTGAGAAACCCTGCAAATAGCCACACTCATTTTTTTTTTTTCAATTCTCTTAACCTGGGGCTTAAAGCTATCTGTTTGGGTTTCAAAACACGTTTCCAAATTCAATTCTAATGACTTGCATCACCCAGCCTGGATTTTAAAGCAAAGTCAAAATACGACTCCAAATCCCTATCAAAACAGTCTGTGGTGGCTGAGGGAGAAAAAGGAAGATACTAATCCTAGTTTACTCACACATTTGAGTCAGCTTGTCTGACAACCAGGTCCACCTGTGACAAAAGCCGCCAGACCCGAATACCTCTTAATCAGTTACTTCTCTTCTGAGAATGATTACGAATGTGCTTTCAAAGACAAAGGTTAAACCAAGCTTTTGAATGAGAGTGCAGCAAAGACCTGGCAATGCAATTTAAGAAAGCAACAGGGAAGACTTCTCCAGAGGATCACCATCTATTCCTTTTCACGAATATCCAAAACTACCACGGGATCAGACTACTCCTAACCTTTCTCATCTGTTCCCCCCCACCCCCCACCCCTTCCCCGGGAGCAAAGCAGCCACCCTTTGCTCCATTGGGCTCCGATGGCCGGACCGACGCCTCAAGCTCCAGCTTCTGGTCGCCCAGCTAAAGAACACACCCGGGAAGAAACAATAGGGCCGTGACGGCTGCCGTACCTCTCACGGTCGCGGCCGTCAAAGTAGACGAAATCGCCGTTCTGGACACACTTGGCGCAGGTCAGCCGCCTGCGCGTGGTGTTGCACAGCGGACATCGCTCGACGGCCACGTACAGTCCCTCCGCGTCGTCCACGGAGTCCACTAGGTCCTGGGAGAGCGGCTGGGACCCGCAGCCAGGAGCCTCCGGAGCCTGGGCTCCCTTCCCACTGGGAGACGCCATGATGGATTGAGAGCAGAGCCAGTCACGTGGGATTTTGTTTTCAACCAGGTGCATCCTGGGCGAGGAGGAGGGGCCTGGGGAGGTGCAGAGAGGACGGGCGGGGGTCCTGGCGGACCAAGGGTTCCTTCCCCCAACCCTCGCCCAGCCTTCGGACAGTTCTGGCGGCAGCGGCGGTAAGGGCTGTAACTCGCCTGCGTCGGCCCCGGACGTTATTGCTTTTCCTGTCTGAGAGGCAGCTGATCCCCAGAGAATATTATGTTAGAGGGCGAGTCGGCCATACAAAATGTCATCTCTAGGATTCTTCCAAGGCTACTAGTTAACGCCTCCAAGTTGTGCAAATAGTGATACAGTGTCCTAAGGATTCTGGGAAACGGATGGGAACAGAATAAGGAATTTTAATTCGCTGTAGACGCTTTTAAATTTGGCTAAAACTACAGCAAACAAAACTGGATGGATTTTGGCTTGCCCACCTACTAGCTGTGTGACCTGGGGGCAAATTCCTTAACTCCTGTGCCCGTTTTCTCTTCTATTAAATGGCGATAATTACATTACCTACCTACTGTCATGATTAATAAGTAAACACGTTTAATAGTAAGCAACTGATACTTATTGATCATGGCTAAACAATGGAAAGGATCATACTAAATGTGGAAATCAAAGTTGAGCCTTTCTGGAAAGTGAATTTTAATTCATGTAATGGCTAACACCCCTCTCCCTAACTCTGAGCAATAATTTGAACTAGGTAGATAGTTACCGTGCTCTGGTGATGCAGTGATTAAAGCATCAGGCAGCTAACCAAAAGATTGGCTCTTCTAACCCACCAGCTCTGCAGGAGGAAAATAAGGCAGACTACCTCCATAAAGATTTACCACCTTGGAAATCCTACGAGGCAGTTCTACCCTGTCCTGTAGGGTCTCTAGGAGTCAGAATCCATTTGATGGCAGTGGGTTTAGGTTTTTAAATGGTTAGATTTCCCTTCCAGTTTTTCTTCTGTGGAGGTGGTGGGGTGGGGGTGGGGGTAAGTGGTTATATTAATTAGACTTTGACTATACCTCTAAACTACAGAAAGTTTATAGGTCATAACCAAATTTGCAAATCATCTAAACCAGTTGCTGTGGAGTTCATTCCAGTAATTCAGTGTATGTCAGAGTAGAACTATGTGCCATAGGGTTTTCAGTGGCTAGTTTTTGACTGCTAACCAGAAGGCTGGCGGTTCAAACTCACCAGCCACTCCTCGGAAGGAAGATTGGGCAATCTACTTCGTTAGTGATGCTGCCTTGGAAACCCAGGGAGGAGTCGCTATGAGTTGGGTCCAACTCGAGGGCACATAACAATAGTTTTTCAGAAGTAGATAGCCAGGTCTTTCTTCCGAGGGAGCTCTGGGTGGACTTGAACCATCAAAGTTTTAGTTAGCAGCCAAGCACTTACCCGTTTGCACCACTCCAGGACTCCACAGACTATCTAGACCAGTGATTCTCAAGGATGACTTCATTAGTGTAATAAAATGTCTCCCCTAAATTCTCTAAATGGGACTTCTCTCTCAAGATTCAGACCCAACAGTTTATAACTGCCTACCTTTTAAGGCATGTCTAAAACTGAACTCTGCCTCCCCCAAAACCTACTTCCTTATCTTGAAGGGCATGATCACTGATCACTTAGTGGTCACCAGGAACCATGAGTCAGTTAGCCTCATCCCTCCCTGTTAACCTCCACATCTCATCCATCCTCAAATGTTGGCAATTCTACAATCTAAGTTTTAAATCTGAACATTCCATTCTTAGTCTTACCAAGTCTGTTTTTTAATACAACTACGTAAGGTTATAAAAGTAGACAAAAATTTATTTTTTCAAAATAAAGCTTACACTAAACAAATGGTTACTTAAAATTAAAGATTTTTAAAGTAAGATAAATCATTTCCTCTGATCATTGCAAAGAAAAGGGTATTTAGTTTTCTTAAGATTTAGACTTGCATTTGTATTCTGATGAGATCCTTCACAGTGCCTAATGGCCAGAATCATATACTCAGTATTCAACAAGGCAGAAAGACAAAACTAATGCCTACACTGCTAGATTATATTACAGATAATATTCAGCTTATCCAGTTGCTTGAAATTTCTGTATATTTACCGAGCACACATGTTCATATAGTATATACTTAATAGAATAGTGGATTTTAATGATGCTACAATATCAACCTAGCAAGGCCCTAAATTCCTCAAATTCTGAAACAAGTTTAATTGTTCAGTTTTCAAAATAATATGACAGAGTCATTTTGAATGTTTTTTTTTTTTTTCTCTCTCTCTCTCATTTCTTTAGCATGGCTACTTACATAGAATCATCCTTTAATAAGTCAAAATGCACATAGACTATCCATGGTCAAAGGTAGAAGAATCCAGCAATTTCTTTGCTGGGCTTAAGCACATATTTCAAATCAGTATCCTGTGAGATGTTGAATGATCTACTCAGGCTTTTTTAAAACCCTTTAGGATAGGATAGATGTTTTCGAATGCTTCATAGATCTCAGAACGTTCTTTGGCACCTATAGAAGAATCCAAGGTTATATAATTATTATAAAAACAGTACTAAGAGAGATTTTCTTAACACTAAAATTTCATAGTGTCATCTTCAATTACTTTGAATATGATACTATCTCTAGCTGTTCCTGAGAACAGAGGCATTTATTCCAAGGGAAAAGCAAAAGAATTTAGTTACAATAGCCAGATTCCCACAAACATTGAATATTTGGGACATACTTATACTTAAAAAAAAAAAAAAAAAGTATTTCTAGTTTAACTGAAATTTAACTAAGCATCTTGTATTCTTGTAAAATCTTGTGACTCTACCAGTATCTGTGATCTTGTTTGAAGAGACCTGAAAGGCTACATCTACAGTGTGTCAGGATTATGAGACTAAATGGAACCAGTACCCCTGAGCCCCTTACCACTCCCAGAAAGGCTCTGGAGCTGAAGTAGGAAAGTTTGGAAGCAGACGGATCTAGGTTCATAGATAATTTGCCTGGCACCTAGTGGGCAGTCAATAAATTATAATTGTTTTCGTTCAAAAAACAAAAAAGAACATCATACAGTAGGATTTTCCGGTACTTATATTACTTAGCTTATTAGTCCATAGCCACACACTGCTCAGTCTACAATATGGCATGTTACATCTAAGTGTGAGGAAGAATATGATCCCAGAGTAACTTCATCAGCCTCTGTGGGTATATAAACCAAAACCAAACCCAAGGCTATAACTCTTTGCAGAAGTAGTTGCCACAACTTTATCCTACAAAACATCTGGTAGGCTTGAACCAACAACCTTTTAGTTGGCAGCCAAGTGCTTAACCACTGCACCATATAATCAGTCAATAATCAGAACCCCAGTCTGTAGCACCAGATTCCAATTAGGTGACTCTTGGCCTTTTAAGCAAAACTTACCATTCCTTTTCTTAGGAAGCATTGCATTCAAGCACAAAGAGAACACAGCATTCTGTCAAAGTGGTAATTGCAATGTCTTGCACTTAGGGGGCTAAAAGATCATTCCTAACCTTGGTGACTAGGGTGGAAATTCTTGTGACCCAGCATACTGGAAAAACCTCTGACTTTGGGATCACAAGCTATGGATTCAAATGCCAACTTTACGACTAACTAGCTTTGAAATCACGGGCAAATTGTTTCTTCTGAGTTTCAGGTGTCTTACCTGTAAAAGACCACAATTTTCTCAAGCCTGTCATTAGAGTTAAGTGAGCTAATGTTTATAACAACTCCTTTCTAAACCATAGCACTCTGTAAAATCTAAAGTGTGTTTATTATCCCAGAAGAGTGTACTTCAGAATTAGAGATGCCGTGATGGCTAATCCAAGGACACATGACAG
>NW_006921801.1:4388874-4389836 GCF_000298275.1 Orycteropus afer afer
AAACCCAAAGGGCTGAGTCAAATTTGACTATGGCTGTGAGTTTGTTTTTTTGTTTATTCTTATACAAAGTCTTAACTAGACATCTTGTGTTTTCCAACTGATACACCTTTGTCTGGACACATGTTAAAATCTTGGGCTTCCATTAATACATTTCATCCTCCCTTCCACAAAAGTGATGATCCACATCTTCAAGAATGAAGACATTTCATGTTGTTTATTCCATATGCTTAACACATTAACAAAATTTAAAAATGAATTAAAAACAACAACTGTATTTTGGTTCTTCAGGGGTGCTATAACAGACATACCACAAGTGGATAGCTTTAACAAACAGAGATTTATTCTCTTACGGTTATAATCGGAGTTCAAAGTGCCAGTTCTAGGGGCTGGGTTAAGGACCCTCGACCGTGGGCTTCAGCTCTGCCTCCTGTTCCAGGTTCACTAGAGCTGGAGGCTTTTTCTGACTTATGCAGCTGCTGGCTGCTGAGACTGACAAACTCAGGATTGACAAGTAAAGTGGCACAGTCCCAAGATGGGCAGACAACACGACAGGCCACTGAGATGAAGACTTGGCCAAACGTAGAATTCAGATGTGCCAAAAGCTAGAAATCTTTCTCAAAGCTGCGTCTTACATACTGGAAGCAGGCCACACCCTGAAAGGCAGCTACTTAGTTCTCACAGCAGAATCTACCATGGAGTTGATTATCATTATCATTATGGGGAATAACTGCATCCAGCTGCCTAGCCACTCAAACCCACAGTCCAGCTAAGTTGACACACAACCTTACGACCACAAACAGCATTCAACCCCATATTTACACCATTTACTCTATGTACTAACTTGCTGTTAATATGTGGATTACCATTAAAGACTGATAGGACTATTCTGGTATTTCTGTGACCCACTCACTAATCAGTCTTGCTATGTGTCTGCTGCCTCACACAGCTTGTCCCCAGAATGT
>NW_006921801.1:4391766-4393042 GCF_000298275.1 Orycteropus afer afer
TTAAATGGCACTTGATACAAAGGGTTCATATTATCATGTATTTGTATTATGCACATGGGTGTTCTACCGTTCTGACATAAGGAAGAGCTGAGCTATATTATTTTTTAAATTCAAATGCAAAGTACATTTCTACTTTCAGTACTTTCACATTTTTTAGACAAACGTTATTCACCTTTGTTGGGACTTTGCTTCCAAAACATCACTGCTGAGTGCCTGGCCTTGGCCTGACGGACTCGACCACAAGGGATTCCCCAGAACTCCACATGGCACTCCACAACCATCTCCGGCTCAAGTTCTAGAGGTAAGGCTAAAAGGAGACCACCTGGGGCCTCTTCCCCAGGTTTACAGCCCAAATTGCGCACTTGAGTTTTAAGTTCAGGTGAAAAGAATCTACCAAAAAAGAATCTAGTACCTAAAATTAAGGAAAAGGATGCATTTGTCTCTAAGTTTGGTGTAAAAGTAACCTAAACCAGATAGTAATGTAGCACTAGGTCAAGTTTAAGACAGTACAGCCAGGTAAAAACTCAAATTGACGACAATTATTATTTTAGTAGCAAGACATGAATTGGCTTTGATTTCACAATATAAGCAGATATTTGGGCTTCAGTTAATACATTCCATTATCCCTTCTACAAAAGTGGTGATGATTCTTATCTCGCAAGAATGAAGAAAGTTAACTTTGTCAATTCTATGTGCTGAATGTATTAACATTTTAAGGGTAGCACATCGTATGGTCTTCAGTATTGCTTGGTAATGGCAATCCTTTACCCTTGTGATTTGAAACTTCTAGCAAATGTGTACAAAAAAAACTTCTTTTTCCCTTAAATTTGGGGTAAGTGGGACAGCTGGCCTGAATTAATGATATTTAAGGAAATTTATTTTTATGTGCTGACAATAGCAACTGAGCCTGTACTTGGCAATTTCACTTTTAGTAAGACTTGATTTGTAATGATAGAGATATATAGCACATATATGAAAGTATCTTTCCAAAGGTCTTGAAAAGTTTATTCCTTTAAGTAGAATGTGTATGTACCTCCATTATCTATACTAGGCCATTTACTTGACAGGCATTTCCCCCTTCCTTTAGGACGCATCAAGTAGTTGCCCTTAAGTCCATTCCGACTCTTGGTGACCTCATTTGTGTCAGAGTACAACTCTGCGCCATAGGGCTTTTAACTGTTGATTTTTCAGAAGTAGATCAGCAGGCCTTTTTTTGTGAGTGGACATGAACCACTAACTACTTGGCTTGGCTAGCAGCTAAGTTACCCATTTGCAC
>NW_006921801.1:4393997-4395867 GCF_000298275.1 Orycteropus afer afer
ACAAATAGCAAACTAAGGTAGAAAGTAATGAAAAAGTGTCTCAATCATTTACCTCAAGAATTTAAAAAAAAAAACACCCTCTGAAAAAATTGGTGAAAATAAATCAACTGAAAGAAGTGACAAATACAGGGAGAAAATAGTAAGCAGTACCATTTACAAATAGTAAAGCACCTTTGCTACGAACAAGTTCTTAGGAACAAAAAACACGTACTAAAACCAAGTAGACAAACAGGTATAACACTGTTTACAGGAATAAAATGCTATTTATCTAATGGCTACCTTGGAAAGTGTTCAATTTCTATTTCTTTGATTACCCCTAAGATTAAAGTAGTAGTGAGATAATTTTCACCTATATAATTTAAAAATTTTAATTTTGTACCCTTTTGTTCTGAATGCTGCTGAGAGTTTGGTAAAAGACACTTAGAATCATTTCTGGTTGAAACATACGATATAGGAGGGCTAGACTGTATATTCCTTTAGGAGAGTCTGGCACAACAAAGACACACAGTTCTACATACACAATATTGTATTTTTAGTAATAACAAACAGTAATCTACAGTTGGATACACAGGTAGAGAGACTAAGTGATCAAGTATGCCTAGGCCAAAGGGAATATACTCATGACCATATATAACTTTGGGAGATGACATTTCATGAATTTGTATGTGCTGTAAGATTTATATGTATATATATATGTGTGTGTGTATGTATATGTATGTATGTGTATATATGTGTATATATATATATGTATGTGTATATGTGTGTGTATATATACACATATATATAATAGAGCTAATGGGGCAAAGTTATAACTTCTTAGCCACAGCCAAATACCCTGAGGGAGTTACTCACTGGGTCCATGGCCTTGGGCTTATGGTCACAGAGACATCAAGCTCAATTGGTGTAACATACTACACAAAAACACTGTTCTACTCCCTACTTTGGTAAGTAGCGACTGAGGTCTTAAAAGCTTACATGTGGCCATATAAAATGCAACCATTGGTCTCTCTTTATCCCAAACAAAGAATTAAGAAAACCAAAGATGCATGGAAACAATTAGTTTAAGGGACCATGCAAACCTCAGCCTACATGACCCTGAGACAAGAAGAACTAGATGGTTTCAGACTACCACTGTCAACCACTTGAAAAGGGATCAAAATATGAGATCCTGGATAAAGTAGGAGAAAGATGTAGAATAAAACTCAGAATTATGTATTTGGAAAAAAGACAAGGTTTACTGTTCTGATAGAGATTGATGAAACCCTCGAGACTATGGCCCATAGTGACCCTTCAGGCCTGGAATTGAACTCACTCCCATGGCTTCCAGCCAAACAATAGACAGGCATGTAAGGTGAACATTTACAACGGGTAGGTACACTCAGAACAATCAACCATGGGAGATCAGAAAGGCAGTATTTGCACAGGGAGAGAGCAGAAATACATAGGAAAGGGCACAGGGAAAGGGTAACCAGAGGGAAGAAGTGGGAAGAGAGCTGTTACATTATGGGGATTGTAGTCATTATCATGAAACAAAATGTGTATGAGCCTGTATGGCAAATGAATTTGCTCTGTAAATTTCCATCCAAATCTCTCTCTCACACACACACACACACGTGTCTGGCAATTGGTATCAAAAGCCTGTCATCAATGAATTGTGTCCCCCAAAATATGTGTCAATTTGGCTGGGCCATGATTCTTAGTATTATGCAATTGTCCTCCATTTTGTGATCTAATTATTCTATGTGTTATAAATCTTAACTTCTATGATATTAATGGTGCCTAAGGCACTTGACTGCTAACCAGAAGGCTGGCGGTTCAAACCCACCAGCCGCTCCTCGGAAGGAAGATGGGGCAATCTACTTCTGTAGTG
>NW_006921801.1:4396242-4397384 GCF_000298275.1 Orycteropus afer afer
TAACATCAGGACAGTGCCTTATGGCCCAGAAGGGCTAAAACATTTAGTATCTGCCCTTTACAGATGAAGTCTGTCAATTCCTGTGTTAGATTATGCCACAATTAAAAATCCTCATGAAGTTTGCCACAATGAGTTAAACTCTGTATGCTGTAATGGGTAATAAAAAGGCAAGATAAATAGATAAATAGATGGATATGGAGTTCCTGGTGGTGCAAATGATTAGCATACTTGGCTGCTAACCAAAAGGCTGGCAGTTCAAACCACCCAAAGGCACCTTGGAAGAAATGCCTGGCAACTACTGTCGATATATCCGCCACAGAAAACCCTACTGGAGCACAGTTCTGACACACATGGGGTTGCCATGAGTCAGAATCAACTCAGTGCCAACTGGCTGTTAAAGATGAATGCACATATCAAAATTATATAAAAACATAGGAAGAAACAATTCATTGCTTTGGGTACTAGAAACTATGATTTAATATTCCTTTCTACTTTTCATTTTCCTTTACAGTGATGAATAAACTATTTGAAAGGCAAAACTCAGCACATGCATAGCTGTTTAATTTATATAAAAGTCAGAAAATAATCTTAGCACTTACCTGTTAATACAACTTTCCCAGATACAAAGATAAGCAACACAATTCGTGGCTTTACCATTCTATAAATAAGGCCAGGAAAGAGTTCAGGTTCATAACTATCAAGATATAAAAGGAAAGAGTTTAAAAATAGCAGTATTCAACTACTGTCCCATCACATTCAAGACATAATATATTAAAGCTGCATATTAAAGCAGTCAAGTACCTTTACCTATTTTACCAAAAGCCTTTCCCTCTACAAGTTTTCCTTGACCTCAGATTTTCCCTAATTATATTAAATACCCACCACTTGTGTGTTATTTTTTCATACTGTCATGGCTTGCATGTTGCTATGATACTGGAAGCCATGCCACCAGTATTTCAAATATCAAATTGTCAAACATTTTACTTGGATCCACAATCAATGCCCATATTACATTGGGCAAACCTGCTGCAAAAGACCTCTTTAAAGTGTTAAAAAGCAAAGATGTCACTTTGAAGACTAAGGTGCACCTAACCCAAGCTATGGTATTTTCAGTCATCCCATATGCATGCAAAGGCTGGATA
>NW_006921801.1:4399074-4400387 GCF_000298275.1 Orycteropus afer afer
GTGTATTCCTTCCATCTTCTTTTGATGCTTCCTGCATCATTCAATATTTTGCCCATAGAATCTTTCAATATTGCAACTCGAGGCTTTACTTTTTCCTCAGTTCTTTCAGCTTAAGAAATACTGTGTTCTTCCCTTTTGGTTTTCTAACTCCAGGTCTTTGCACATTTCTTTATAGTAATTGGTTTTGTCTGCTCGAGCTGCTCTTTGAATTCTTCTGTTCAGCTCTTTTATCTTGTCATTTCTTCCATTTGCTTTAGCTACTCTTCACTCACGGGCAAGTTTCAGAGTCTCTTCTGACATCCATTTTGGTCTTTTCTTTCTTTCTTGTATTTTTAATGACCTCTTGCTTTCTTCATGGATGATGCTGTTGATGTCATCCTACAATTCTGTTTTTCGGTCATTGGTGTTCAGTGCATCAAATCTGTTCTTTAGATGGTCTCTAAATTCAGGAGGGATATAATCAAGGTCATTTTTTGGCTCTCATAGACTTGTTTTAATTGTCTTCAGCTTCAACTTGAACTTTCATATGAGCAGTTGATGGTCTGTTCCACAGTCACCTCCTGGGCTTGTTTTGGCTGAAGATATTGAGCTTCTCCATTGCCTTTTGCCACAGATAGAGTCAATCTGATTCCTGTGTACTCTGTAAATTATATTATGAAGTCTGTCAATTCCTGTGTTAGATTATGCCACAATTAAAAATCCTCATGAAGTTTGCAACAATGAGTTAAACTCTGTATGCTGTAATGGGTAATAAAAAGGCAAGATGAATAGATGGATATGGAGTCCCTGGTGGTGCAAATGGTTAGCATACTTGGCTGCTAACCAAAAGGCTGGCAGTTCAAACTACCCAAAGACACCTTGGAAGAAATGCCTGGCAACTACTGTTGAAATATCAGCCACAGAAAACCCTACTGGAGCACAGTTCTGACCGACATGTTCTAACAACAACGTCACATACCCTGACACCCTGAAGGGCCTTTGTTGTCATAGTTACCATATTTTATTTGTATCATTGGCTTGTTTGTTTTCCCTTTCAGATAGTAAGCTCCCTCTGGGCAAAGGATCGTGGCTATATTGCTTGCTGTTATCACTCTAACATCTGCTATAAGTAAGGACCTAAATTTTATTCATTTAACAAATATTATCAGGATATCTTTAAATGGAGAATTGAAAAGCTCAGGAAAATCTGAAAACAATTATGACATAAAAAGATTGATGGAGAAGGTATCCAGTAACAAAAGAAATAATTATATGGTCTGATGCTGATAATGAACTTGAGATTTTAACAGAAGACAAACTTGATGTGATAGTTA
>NW_006921801.1:4402832-4403336 GCF_000298275.1 Orycteropus afer afer
ACTTGACAGCAAAGAGGGAGAAGTGTTGAAGTGAAGGGGCTTAGTTTAAGCAATGGTTGTTAGGTGCTGTCAAGTTGATTCTGACTCAGTGACTCCATGTGATAGAATAGAACTGCTATGTAGGGTCCCCCCCCCCTTTTTAAAAGACATAATATTTTACTGTGTTTTAAGTGAAAGCTTATATAACAAATTAAGTTTCCCTTTAACATTTTTTACACAGATTGTTCTGTGCCATTGGTCGTAATTTTTACAGTGTGTCATCATTCTCATTATTTTCATTCTATTTGTTCTATTTCCATTGATTTAGCTTCCCTTCCCCTCCTTGCTTCTGGGTAACTGTTGACCATTTGGAGCACATGGACTGTACTATTTACGTTAGCAGACTGCCAGGTCTATTCTCCTGCAGAACCACTTCAGGTTAGCAGCCTCACACTTAACCGTTGCACCACCAGGGTTCCTATGTTTAAGCTAGGTCAAGGGAATTTAAGAGCATCTTGTGATTCT
>NW_006921801.1:4403946-4422322 GCF_000298275.1 Orycteropus afer afer
ATATGAGCTTATTAGAAATGCAAAATCTCTGGACCTAAAGACCAGGCAGGGATGTGCTCTAAACAAGCTATCTAGGTGACAATTTAAGTTTGAAAACCACTATTTCGATAGGTGGGACACATACAGTAACATATGACTCATGCCTTTTATCTACTGCTGTGGATATAACTGTGTTCCCTAAAAAAAATATGATGAAGTCCTAACCCCTGGTCCCTGGAAATGTGACCACCTTTGCAGATGTAATCAAGTTAAGATAAGGTCATACTGGATTGAGTGGGCTCTGAGGTCCTTATGAGAAGACACACATAGACACATGGTCAATGCCATATGACCACAGAGACAAAGATTGGAATATGTCTACCAACCACGTAATGCCAGCAACACCAGAAGCCAAGAGAAACGTATTAGACAGATTATGCCCTACAGCCTTCAAGAGAGAACATGGCCTAGCCAACACTTTGATTTTCAACTTTTAGCCTACAGAACTGTAAAAGAATAAATTTCTCTTGTTTTAAGCCACCCAGTTTGTGGGAATTTATTATAGTAGTTTTAGAAAGCTAGTGAGAAGCTCTGGTGGTACAGTAATTAAATCATTTGGCTGGTAATCAAAAGGTAGGTGGTTTGAACCCACCAGCTGCTCCATGGAAGAAAGATGGGGCAGGCTGCTTCCACAAAGATTTACAGCCTTGGAAACCTAATGGGGATCACTGAGTCAGAATCGACTTGATGATTGTGAGTTTGGTTTGGTTTAGAAAGCTAATGTACCTACTATGCCTTATTACTTTTTTTTTTTTTTTTAATAATCACACTTTCTCTGATACATTATATAAGCAGCCCATAATATAATTTACTATCTTTGTAAATTCAAAGTTAAGATAAATAACAGTCATACCTACTGAACTGCTGGTGGGTTAGCACCAAACCTTCCAGCCTGATGGGAAATCTCACGTCACAGCTTCCAACCATGTTCTGAATTTTAAAATCAAGGAATCTGGCAGGGAACCCAAGCTTCTGCACCACACGAGCATACTTTCTAGCTGCAAGTCGAGACTGCTCTTCACTGGATAGGAGCAAATATGTTTAGAAATATCTCAGTCACTAGCTCTTCTATACTACTAATGCTGTATTAATAAATTTCTTACTGTGTTTTTACCATTTGTACCATTCTTTATCTTTCAACGTATACCACAAAACTATAGCCTTCAGGAGGGCACACCTACCTTCCATACTTTGGTCCTTATAGAAGTTCTTATAGTTGTTGATTCTGACTCATAGGGACCCTGTAGGACAGAGTAGAACTGCCCCATAGGGTTTCCTAAGATGTAATCTTTACAGGAGCAGATTGCCAGGACTTTTCTCCCACAGGGGCTGGTAAGTTCCAACTGCTGATTTTGTCTCTTACTTTTGTCCCTAGCACCTAGTAAAAGGTATGGCACATATACTGTTGTTAAACTGAACCATGGCCAGATTTTTTCTCAGTTTGTCACCATACACACACACACACACACACATACACATACATACATACATATATATACACACATACACACACACATATACATATATACATATATAATTGTGATTTGGGTGAAAGTTTACAGAGCAAATTCACTTTCCATACAGCAGTTTACACTTTGTCTCATGATATTGACTATAATTTACCCCAATGCAGCAGCTCCCCTCCCACTTCCAATAGTTACATCCCTCCATGCACTCCTGCCCCCTGAGCTGTCTCCTTGTGCATACACAGCTCTTCTTTCTCCAATGATTGTTCTCTCCAAGGAGGGTATCCACCTCAGGTAAATGTTCAACCCATATGCCTGTCTTTTGTTTGTCTAGAAGTCACAGGTATGGGTTCAATTCCAGACCTGAAGGGCACTTAGGGGCCATAGTCTCAGTGGTTCCACCAGGGCTCTATCAGACCAGAAAACCTGGTCCACTTCCCCCCTCCCCAATGATTTTGAGTTTTGTTCCACATTGTTATCCCTCTTTATCCACGATCTCCTACATAGATCCCCCTCTGAGTGGTTGACAGTGGTAGCCAGGCACCATCTAGTTCTTCTGGTCTCATAGTCATATAGGCTGCAGATTGCATGGTGTATCAGTCACTAGAACTAATTGTTTCCATGAATCTTTGGTTTTCTTCATTCTTCTTTGCTCTGGATGAGGAGAGACCCACTGTTGCATCTAGATGGCTGCTTGCAACCTTTTAAGATCCCAGTCGCTACTTGCCAAAGTAGGAGGTGGAGCAATGTTTTGTGTAGTATGTTATGCCAATTGAGCTTAATGTTCCCTGTGACTATGGTCCCAAGCTCATAGGTTCAACTACTTGGTCCCTCTAGGTAGCTGGCTATGACCAAGAAGTGACCACAACCTTGTCAGCTCTACTATACACCTGGTAATTCTTGCAGAACATACAAATACACTGGTAGGACCATTGTCTGCCAGCCCTATACATGGTCTTGGGTACACTCCCCAGTGCATAGACCACATACATTTTTTAAAAATTTGGTATAAGTGCTGTTAGGTAAAATTAACTATCCCACTGGTTCTCAAAGTGTGCCCCCAGACCAGCACCATCACCTAGAAACTTGTTAAAATGCAAAGTCTTGGGCCCTTCACCAGATGTGTAGAAACTCTGAGAATGGGCCCAGCCATCTTCTGTATTAAGAAGCCTTCCAGGTGATCGTGATGTTCAGTAAAGTTTTAGAACTGCCTGCTTGGCCTATAAGTGTTTGCCGTTTAGATGGGAACAAAAATAAGGGCACATACAAAAAAAAAAAAAAAAATCTCAGGAAGTAGGTATGTGCCAATTGAGTGGCATATGCAGGATGTCAGGACTTAGGTCTTTATCGGACAAATTGTCAAAAAGAGCAAAACACAAATACTTCACAACCTGCCCAATTGTTCAGAGTTTCCTATACAATTATGATTCAACTCAGATCCAACATGAAAAAGAAATTCATCTGATCTTGTGGCTATTCTTTTAAAATGTTTGTCCTGTTCTGACCCTAAATCTACATCAGAAGGTTGTAACATCCAGAGATTTGAGGCTCCATTTTCAGATAATTGTCAAAGGTCACTGACAATATAATTGAGTCACATTCTAGAGGCTGAAAAAGTAGAAAAGACTTATGATTCTTAATTTGATTTAAAAGCAGGGATACTGAGGTTGAAGCTGGGACCCAAAAGTAAAGGCCGTATCAAAAACCTGCTGTTACTGAGATCCTCTTATTTCACACTCTCTAATGGTTATTTCCCCAAACCATGTGGGACATAGGGCAAACATCAGCCTCAAGGGTTGGCCTTAGGATTAAGGAAGTAGGGAAGTTAACAGAGGCTTGTCACAAAATGCTGTTATGCAACAGTGAGTAGCAGAGGCTGCCAAAGGGGCAACAGCTGTGGGTGCATCACGTGGACTCCACCCCCTCATGACTGTCCCCATTTAAATTGACACTCAGAAACACCTGAAAGAAAAGTCATTCTGACTCTGTCATTTGGCTGGATCAAAGGAAGTGTTTGGTTCTCTTCCTACGTAGAACCACCAAACACTGGCTCCTCTGATGTGTGACACACCAAACACCACTTACTGGATATCCACCATGGGCCAGGCATTGCATATAACTTCACATACTTTGCCTCATTTAATGTTGATTCTCCTCACTCACTTCTAACTTCTGAATGTCCCTAAGCAAGGTCGTGTCCCCAAGTTAACAGTGAAATAAATTGTTCCCATTTTGAAAAAACTGTGTTTTGCCTAATTGACCCATTTCATTTCCCATAATGCTAATGTTTGAGTTAAAATTCCAGAGTGAGATTTTACGTGGGATGGAAATAGATTCTTAAATAAGGGCAATGACTGACCATTTTGGGGGGCGGGGAATTTCTTACATTATACCTTACATGGTACAGCCCCTGAAGTTTCTTGGGACAGTTACTGTGATGACCACACAGAAGTTCCTATTGAAACCTCTAACATTTCAAAATCCACATATATGTTCATTGTGCAAACATTGGAAAATAAATTAAGAACCTTAAAAATCTCACAACCAATGGTGATAACCACTGTTAAATCTGACTCTCTGTATTTTTCTTAGGTAAATACAGGTATCTCTAACTATACAAACTCTTATTATTTCAACTAAAAAGAATAAGTTTGGATAAAGTTTTGGAGATAAGGCTGGTACCTCTTACAAGCACTCAAAAGTCGCTATCTAAAACTCAGGAAACCAACAGATTTGGATTACAAGTATCTGTTGCGATCTGAATTTATTATCGAAGCTTTCAGTGTCAGATTTTAGGAGACAAATTCAGACAGGTAAAATACTGACAAATGTGTGTGTGACATAAGCATATTTTAAAATGAGAGTTGTATAATAAATGTACAATTTAGGTGCCTGCCCACACTCCTTCCCACTTAATATATGACCATCCCTCCAGCTCAGTATACACGTGTCTGTTAGTGTCTCAATATAATTTAATTATATGACAATCAAAGCCCTATTGTTAGTGTTTATAACAGGAAAAAATTTAAAGTGTTAAAATGAATATCCTTGCATACATTTTTGCACAGCTGTCTAAGAATCTCTTAGAAACAGAGATTTCTGGCACAGCGAATACACAGACCAAGAGATGAGAAAGCCCAGAAACTTACTCAGACACATATAAAAAGCTTAATGTTTTAAAACATGCAGGAAAAAATGGATTCAAGAAATGTATTGAGGCACCAACTGACCATTTGGAGGAAGGGGAAAAAAAAAAAAAAAATCCTTCACATTATACCTTATGCTGAAGTAAATTCTAGACTTGCTCTGCCCAATATGGTAGCCATTAGCCACATGTAGCTGTTTTAATTAACAATTCAGTCCCTCAGCTGGTGCTCAATAGCCACACATTACTGCTGACTTTGACATGAGACAGTGCAGATAAATATTTCCATCATCTAGAGAAAGCTAGGGAGCTCTGGTAGCATAGTGGTTAAGACACTTGCCTGCTAACCAGATGGCTGGCGGTTCAAACCCACCAGCCACTCCTCGGAAGGAAGGTTGGGCAATCCTACTTCCGTAGTGATACTGCCTCGGAAACCCAAGGAGGGGTCACTATGAGTCGGGGCCGACTCGACGGCACATAACATAACAAGAGAAAGCTAACGATGAATTGAAATCTCCAGATGAATTGAATGTCAAGAATCCTTTCTCCATTATGAAGGACTTGAAGAAGTCCAGAAAAGCAGATGAGGGAGGGTCAATATTTATATAATGTTGTGAATTACACTAAATGTAGAAACCATAAAGAAAATATGGATTTGATCTTGGTATACAAAAAACATTTTAATTGTGTCCCCTCAAAAAAAAATCATGAAATGCCATAAACAGTAATCTAGGAAAATATTTACAGTGTAAAAATACTTAAATACAAAATGCTATTAATAAAAGACAAATAGAGAATTTGGCAAAAGACATACCGATGAAGTTATTCAATCTCACTAGTAAATCAAAGATAGGTAAACTAAAGTTTTTCTTTTGCCTATTTGCTAAATATGAAAAAGAATATTCATGCCCAGTGTCCACAGGAAAAGATGAACACTCAGTACTTTTCTAGATGAAGACTAAATTGGCATAGCCTCTCAGGTGGGCAATTTGCTACTCATCTGTTTAACACAGGAAAGAACAGCTCTCACACTACAGCTTACACTGAGAGAATCTCCATCAGCATGAGATCCAAAAAAGATGCCCTTTAAAAGATGTATCCTAAGCTAATGCTCCAGCTAATGGTCAAAAAATGTCTCATTTACCTCCTTAGAAAGTTCTATCCATTTACCTGGAATGAAGAAAATAAGTAACTACTTCTCTACGTTTGTAGCATCCTTTATCTTACTGTGGGTTTCTGTTGTTTTTTCCAACTTGTACACAACCTACTTAGCCCTTCATGACCCATGGGACATATATTGCCCACCAACATTTTTAGCCTCTCAGGTTTCTTGGGAAGCTGCCACCTGGTGTAGCCCTGTATAACTATGTGAATCTAAAGAAACAGGTCTCACCCCACCACCACCAGAGCCTACATGGGATATAGGTATCCCACATAATTGTATCAAAATCCTTATTATCTCAAAGATTATTTTTTCCGTGATTTCAGCATGCCTTCTATTACTGAAAATACATGGTATTAAAAAAAAAATTCAAAGCAGAAAGCAATTTGATCGTGAAAGGGTTAAGTCCCCCCCAGTGTAACAGAGGGATTGTAAAGTACAGGATGTAAGTCAGTATTATGAGGCTGGGTGTTTGTAAACCACATTTTGGCATTTCATGAAATTAACTCTTCAGCAAAGAATAGTATTTTGCTCCTAGTGTGTGTTTTAGAACATGAATGCTATCTTTGTTTATACACTGGATTTGTTTATGTGGTAGGGATGAAGGGTGGTGGATTCTCATACCTTTTGGCTCCTGTGCAGACCATTTTCCCAGAGCTGAATATGAGGGCTGTTGTCCTGGGCTCTCGGATCCTCATTATAACAGCAGCAAACCTCTGTGCACAGAAGTCAGAGAGAGATTTAGCCTCTGTAGGAATTAATACTATGCCAGTTGCAAAGCTGAGCTGGATATTAAAACAATCTTGAATCAGGTGAGATTGGATGGAGAAACTAAACGTCTGTTATTCTCCCCTCAAAAAACAAAAAACTTACTGCTGTCGAGTCAGTTCCAACTCATAGCAATCCCTCCTTGGGTTTCTGAGGGAGCAGCTCTACAGAAGTAGATTGCCCAGGCTTCCTTCCCAGGAGTGGTTGGTGGGTTTGAACTGGCAGCCTTCTGATTAGCAGTCAAATACCTTAGGCACTACACCACCAGAGCTCTTTTTTTTTTTTTTTTTTTTAAATTCTCCCCACTTTAACAAAATTATGAGTCTAAAATGTCTTTGGAAAAAACAGGTAAGCATAAGAACAGCTAAAATGTGAGTTTCTGGTATGTTTCACGCCTTACAGTTGAGGAGTTTTTGCTCATTTTACCACATGACAGGCCTGAGTTGAATCCATTACTGCCCCCAGTTAGTGTATGGGGAAACCCAAAGAGAATTAATTTATTTTCCATGATCACACAGGATGGTAAAGTGAAGATTTAAAACCACAAATAACCAGAATCTCTGCTTTTTACTTTGAAATACTTCCTCTCCCTTCTAAAGAGTCAAAAATAAGTAAATAGATACTGTAAAAGTAATAAGTATGTCGCAGGCTTGCCAAGACTCTAGAATAGACTGAAAAGCAACCAAAATATAGAATACAACTGTTCTGGTTACCTCTGTGCCACTCTAACAGAAAATACCACCAATGGGGTGGCTGTAACAAACACGAGTTTATTCTTTTACAGTTTGGAGGCTTTAAGTCTGAGTTCAAAGTGCCAGGCTCTAGGGGCTGAGTGAAAGCCCCTCAGCGTTGGGCTTCAGCTCTGCCTCATGCTCCTGGCCCAATGAAACTGGAGGCTTTTCTTCACTCAGACAGCTGCTGAGGCCAGCAAACCCAAGGTCGACAAATAAAAAGGCACAGTCCCGATGTTACCAAACAACACGGCAGGCTACTGATTCAAGTGCATTGAAAGTCCTAAGATCAGCAGAGCATGGCAGGCTGCTGAACAATGATTCAGCTACACGCAGGGTTCAAGCGTGCCATAAGCTAGAGACCATTCCAAAGCTGCTGTTTATATATGGGAAACAGACCACATTCCTAAAGCAGCAACTCAGCTGCTTGTGGTAGATCCCACCATGGAGCTGATTGTCAGTCTCATCATGAGGAATAACTAACACCAGCTGCCCAGTCACTCAACCAGGCCCAGCCAAGTTGACACACAACCTTAACTACCACAACAGCCAATACAGAATACATCGATAGGCATGCTGAGGATGAATGACAAAAAACTGAGCTGTCAAATTCTTGTCTACAATAGTACTCAGAGTGTGGTCCTTGCAGCATCAGCAAGACTTCCAGGTGATTCTGATGCATTTAAGGGTTGAGAACCACTGGCCTAACACAAGGACATGTTGTTAGATGACCTGCTCCCCCACTTACACTCACCTCTCCTCCTCTCACTATTAAGCTGGGAAGGAAACGGAGATGAGTGCTATGGGGGACTACTATGTGGAACTACAAGTTCACAGGTTGGGGCTCATTCACAGGATCATGGGTCATTTCAAGGTGGACTGGCAATTTTGGACTTCAAGTATTGACAGAGTAAAAGAACCCTGAGTCAACACTAATAGTTGATCAAGTGCTATTAATGTTTTCCAGGTGTTTACTAAAGTAATGCTCTCACCTTTGTTATTAAGTACAAGTTCGGCTTTTAAGTCAGATCCTATACACCCAAATTAAATAAGGAGGGAGTGAGGATAGCAGAGATAAAACACACACTTAAAATGCTGATTGTTCAGTAGTGTGGTCAATCATTTCTGCAGCTGTAAGAGTCCTAGCTCATCATTCAGCTTGCTAGACCTAGAACTTGAATTTCTGTCCTCATCATAGCCTGTTATATATATGAAATAAAAAAAGAATGCTGTATGTATTGGGGTAAAATTCAGGTAATATTTAAAATTTCAATGTCAGCACCACCACCACAGCAAACTCAAGCTGTTATTGTTAGAAACTGTTGAGTCAATTTTGACTCATAGTGACCCCAAGTGACAGAACAGAACTGATGCATAGGATTTTCTAGGCTGTAATCTTTATGCGAGCAGGTAAGTCTTTCTCCAGTGGAGTTACTGGGTGGGTTTGAACCACCAAACTTCCAGTTAGCAGCTGAGTGCTTAATCATTTATACCACCACCAAACTGATAAACGGGAGCTCTGGTAGCATAGTGCCTAAGGCACTTGACTGCTAACCAGAAGGCTGGCGGTTCAAACCCATTAGCCACTCCTTGGAAGGAAGATGGGGCAATCCACTTCCGTAGTGATACTGCCTCGGAAACCCAAGGAGGGGTCGCTATAACTTGAGTCTGACTCGATGGCACATAAGAACAATAACAAAACTGATAGACAGCTGATGTTGGCAATGTTCTCTGGGTTCCTATTAAGGTGGACTTATCATTAAGTCCATAAATCCTCCACCACCCCAGACAGTAAGCTTTTCCCCAGTAGAGACTAAGTCTTATGCACAATTATATCTCTAAGTACAACAACAGAAAACAAACAGTTCTTTTTACTCTGTTAACAACTTAAAGTCCGAATTTGCCAATCAAGCCTTGAAGTGATCCATGGTCCTGTGAAGGAGCCCCGACCCATGAACCTGTAGTTTGTGATGCTCCTAAATACAGAGCCTGGAAAATCTTTAAACGTTGATCAAATTAACAAGACCACTTCCTCTAGGTAGAGGCGTTACTGAAAATGGAGTATCCAGCTCTGGCAGGACACAGGGAAGAATGATTTTATTAACCTTGAGGAGCTCTGGTAGCATAGTGCCTAAGGCATTTGACTGCTGACCAGAAGGCTGGAGGTTCAGACCCACCAGCCAGGCCTCAGAAGGAAGATGGGACAATCCACTTCCCTAGAGAAATTGCCTCGGAAACTGAAGGAGGGGTCACTATGAGTCCGATCTGACTTGAGGGCAGCGAGTTTGGTTTTGACAGGTAGAGTGGGAGAGGAAAGCCCCATTTATATTACTAAGTGGAAGCTTGAACTTCACACTTTAAAAGATGTAGTTTTCCCAAATAGAATCTGTAAATGGAAATATACATACATGTCAGCTAGGTACTAATAACATTTAGAAAAATATATTTGCAAGAACGTGATGGCATTTTTAGGAACATTAGTGTTCCAATAGTCATGCTGAAAAATGTTTTTGGATGACAAGGGAAAGATACTAACTTCTAGGAACTGCTCAATAACTGCTTTATTCAACACAGAATGAGATTTCTTTTCATAATTTCAAAATAGAGGATGAGATGATTAATCTTTAAAAGACTTTAAGTTGCCAAAAGCTTTTCATTTTCTAAAAATAAAAAAATAAACCAAACAAAGAAATGGATCACTATCCTGATCCTATGGAGGAAGTAAATTTAAGGAGACACTAATTGTTGAGAAGAATACTGGGAAATCTTACCTTTGGGTTATATTCTGCATTTTTTGCATGCAAAGCTATTTTCTTCAGATCCAATTTACAGGACAGATTGACAGTAGAAACTATATTCCTGAAAGAAATAAACCAATATTCTTAACACTGGGAGGAAGCAGGATGAGTGCTGTTACATTGTAGGGATTGCAATCAATGTCATGACACAAAAATGTGTGTGAATTTGTTGAATGGAAAAATCCTTTTTCTCTATAAACTTTTCCCAAAATCACAAGTTTAAAAAAAAAAAAAAAAGAGGCCAATATTCATAAGGAAATCATATCAGATATAAAAAGTAAAAAAATAAATAAGGCTAGTGTCTTAAAACTTATTAACTTCTTCATTTTTAAGTCCTACATTTAGTGACTTCATAGGGGGGCATATTATTCCAATATGAAACTCAGAGTAACGTGGTCCCACGTGAAATGTAAAATCTCAAAGTGAAACACTGAAATAGCTTTTTCTAAAATTTGATGAGGTGGTGAATAAAGGTAAATCTTCTTCAAAACTATGCTTCAAAATAGAACATACAATTCCAAAGCAATTTGCAAACTGAATTCAATTTTACGTCTTTATAGCTTTGTTTATACAACCCTAATCACAATTTCCAGCAACTCCAGTGCTTTAATATAAATACAGTCCTTCAAGAATGTGTATACTGTACTAACGCTTACCCTTCCTCTCAGAATATCAAGAGTTAGCACTTCATTTTACAGATAACCAACTGTCTAAAATCACAATCCATCAATAGCTGATGAAACGAGCTCTGGTAGCGTAGTGGCTAAGGCACTTGGCTGCTAACCAGAAGGCTGGTGGTTCAAAGCCACCAGCCACTCCTCAGAAGGAAGATGGGGCAATCTACTTCCGTAGTGATACTGCCTGGGAAACCCAAGGAGGGGTCACTATGAGCCGGGTCTGACTCGATGGCACATAACAATTATTCTGAAATTATTTATGACCACCTTCAGGGATACAAAATCTGTACCAAAGATCATTCTCATTTAAAATTTGAGGGGAAAAAAAAAAAGGAAAAACAACTTACTGTAGTTGAGGCACAATTCCAGAACATTCTGAAACAGGGGTGATGGGTTTCATGGGAGTTATGGATGCCAGAGGCAAGGGGTCAGAGGTTGGTTTCTCAGGAGAGGGCTGGACTGAGTCAGGATCATCAGGGTACAGGTGTGATTGTGAACTTGACAAACTGGTGCCATGTAAGTGCAGGTCAATGTCCTGTTCATTAGGTAAGGGCAACCTTCTTTGATGACATTGAGTTTTACAGGTTTTTTCCATTTCATCCTTGCTTCCAATGACAGTCTCATCTTTATTTTCTTGGGTAAGTTCATCTGGCAGGAAGCTAAGATCCACAGATGAGAAGTCACCAGATGTTTCTTTAACTTCAAGATGTGAACTAAATGCCATCTTTGGAATGGATGGATTAGGTAGGTACATGTCATAAGATGTGACTGGGCTCAACAGGGGAGATCTGGGTGGGGCAAGTTCATCCTAAGTAGTTCCCAAAACAGACGAACAAAACACAACAAACAGAACAGTTTGTTACACCAAAGGGACACCATTATGACAGGGAGTTGATGTGTTCAGTGTGAGGGGGAAGTTAAAGGTAGCTTATATTCATGCCCTGCCCCTTTCCACAAAGTACCATTATAGGGGTACAGCATGCTTAATAGCAGCAGTAAAGTATTATCTTAAAATGCAGTAAAAGATTTTTCATAATTTTTTTTCTACTTTAGTTAAAGCTCTACGTAAGTTGTCACTCTCCAAATCCAATTTTGTAATAGAAGCAATGGCGCAACGATACACTAAATTGTGTGCACTTTGAAGAGATTTACTGTACTCTTTAATTACAAACTTCAGCTGATTTACTTAAAGATCTTTTAGGGTTTTAAATTCATATTTTAAAAAGAGGACAATAAGTGAATGAAATATAAAATGTAGTCTTGGTTGCTAACCAAGTTCCACTAAAGACCAAATGCCATTCCTTATAGTCAAAGGAGGAATTAAACATTCTAGTTGCGTGAGTTTACAATAGGAAAAAAGTTACTGAGATTTCAATGAGAATAGTTTAAAATCAGTGTATTGTATTTCCAGCCCAGGGAAAGCTGCTCAACTTCCCTTTCTCATCAGCTGAGGGAATGAGCTGTGTGAGTGAGTCAAAGAGCTGATGCAAAATTCATGTTCTAAAATGGATTGGCATTACAAAACAAACCTATTACCTTGGTACATACATTACCACCTGCTTTGCCCAAGCTGCAGACCTACATTCCAGATTTTGAGCACTGCTTACAGGATACACCTCACCCCTTGGAAGATCTGACTTCTGACAAGCCATGAATGCCTTCCTTTGTGTGCGCCCCCCACTCCCCCTTCCCTATCCCCCATGACAAAGCTGCCTTGGCGTAAAAATGGCCACATTATTGAAATACAAGTCCAGCAGATGGCAAGGGTAACTTAAAATAAAACGCACAAAATTGAAGTTATTCTCATTAAGATTTTTAACTTTTACTTCATTTTGAATTATGTAGTTAGTCCCCCACCCCACCCTACAGAGAAGTCCTAAGGAAACTGAAGTGGGGGCCTGTAGCCTTTCCTGTGCTAGCTGGAGAGGACCTATCAGCCAATTTACACTAAAGCACTATCTGCAACAACCCTATCTCCCTTCCCTTCTCTCATTTCAGCAGGGGACAAAGCTGCCACTCAAAGAACCTAAACTTCCATGGTGAATTTAAGGCAACAGCAACAAAATGTTAAGGGAGATATTTCATGACAGTAGAATTTTGTCATACATCCCCTCCCAAGTTTACCTATAGAAACACCTCAGGTAATGTACACCTCAGAAGATGTACATATAACATACACTGTGGTTAAAAAAGGAGTGGGGGTGGGGGTGGAAAAAGCATGTTTGCTGCCTCCTTGGCCTCCTATCTGAAGAAATTTTTTGTTAGACAGGTGTTTTGCATAACCATCAAGTCCTCCTTCCCAGAACCCTTCCTGTGTGGAAGAATACTATTTTTACCTCAGTGCTGTCTTTTTAAAAATCTCACACAGAAAAAATAATTGTTCTTTTGTTTTCTTTTTGAAGACTCCTTTCTTTTCTATGATAGCTGATTCTAAAGATTTTTTTATATGGAAAAGTAAAACAAACAAACCTTAAGAATCACTAACTGAAAGAAACTACAAGTGTTCCCATTCACATTTTGGTAAACCCTGGGACAACCCACTCTACCGGTAGACGCCAGCACCCACAGCCATCAAGTCGATTCCGACTCTTGGTAGGCACCAGAGAGGCTTTATTTCTTGCAGCCTGTTGTTGGCAATCGCTTTAAAATACAATGTCCATCTACACGGAATCGTCAGTCTACGTTTACCCTAGCAGGACAGAGATCGCTACGAAGTCAAACTCTTGGTGCCTGTTTCTGCAGAACTGGACCCGGCGGTCTCACCTGGCGATTAAGTACATACACGGCTCTGGATTCCCACCAGACAAGGTTGGAGTTCTGGAAGGCAGCCCTGAACAAGGAATTTCACACACACACACACACACACAATCTTTTTAGCTGAAAGCCGGGGATAGGATAGTTTTCAACGAAATAAGGAGGGCCAAACCCTTAGCTCAGAAGTACTTGGCGCTCAGCAAAAGGGCAGGCAAGAAAAGACGCAGGGCCTGACTCCCGGACAGCGGCGGCGACCTCCGGGCTCACCTGGGCAGCGCACTGGTCCAGGTAGAGCTCCAGGTACGTCGCCTCCTCCATGGGCGGAGGACCCACTGTTGGGGGAATGAAGGCAAGCAACCTCAAGAGTTCAGTGACAAGAGCCCGAGCGCGAACGCGGCGCGCAGAAGCCATTTATCAGCTGGGTGGGCTGTACGCGGCGGGAAGGGGCGTGGCTGGAGTCGCGGGACCCTCGCGGGAGCCTCAAGCCACACCTGGATCCACGCTCCCACAGATGGCGCGAATAAATGATTAGCCAGGGCGTGGAATGAAGAACTCAGCACCCGCAGCAGTGGGCTCTAGGAAGTGGGGTGTGCAAGAAAGAGGGAGGGAGGCGGCCTCTTCTTCCCTGTGCATTCGCCACTCTCTGCCCAAAGCTGAGAGGTCCCCAAGCTCCCTAGGCCGCCCACCTGCAAATCTGGAGATTTCCTCCAGTGTTTGTTAATGCTGTCTTTGCCTGTGGATGAAAGGGTCTCAATGTAATTAGCATAAAAAGTGAGCGGGTGAGACAAAATAATGTTTCATTTTTCCCTTCCTCTTTTTTTCCATCTTCCCCTCCCTCCCTCACTCCTTTCCTTTCTTTCTTTGCAAAAACATTTTCTGAGCAGAGCAAGTGGAACTTGAGGACCATACCTACTAAGGTGTAGTATGTTTATGTTATCATTAGTTCTCACTGCTTTCAGGTACTTTTTCTCCAATCATAGGAAATTCATTCTACAGCCACATACAAAATAGTGTGTTGCTGCACAATTAGGGTTGAGGCAGATCTGGAAGATAATGCATGAGCAAATGTTCAGACAGGTTTCTCCTTTCTTGAAGTCATTATTTTAATTTTGGATGCCTCAGCTTTCATGAAACGTAAATGTGCAGAATGGTTCTATAAATATAATTGACACTTTAAGTTATTTTCAAATGTGCATACAGACATGCACACATAAAATATCTTTCCTACTAAAGTATAAGCTCTCTGAGAGCAGAACTTCTGACTACCATCCTTGTGTCTCTGTACCAAGCTCATTAATGCTCAGTAAATCCTGATCTGTGAATGAAACTGTCCTTGGAGTGGAGACAGATTGCCCTAAGGATTAGATCATAGTCAAAATCTTATAATTTATAATAATAATAATTGGAAATATTTTTTATAAAGTTGGAATTTTATATATAACTCCAAAACCAAACTCCCTGCCATCTACTAGATTCCAACTCATAACAACCCCCATTGGGTTTCCAAGGCTGTAAATCTTCATGGAAGGAGACTGCCTCATCTTTTTTCTGCAGAGCAGCTGATGGGTTCAAACCACTGGCCTTTTGTTCAGCAGCCAAATACCTTAACTATTGCATCACCAGAGTGCTTATGATGGTATATGATTTTATATAATCAGTTACGTAACATGAGATGGGTAGTCTAAGAAAAATGCTTAGGACAGTGCTTGCTTTTTATCTTAAATGATATCCCTTAGTTTTGTTATTAGATTTACAAAGTGTCTAAATTCAGTAAAGTCCCAGAATGAACATCTGAGTTACAGAAAACTTGTGCTTGTCCTTTAATGTTATGTAAATTTGCCCTCACTTTGAAATGATTAAACCAACCCCAACTCACAACAAATTCTTCATCACAATCACATGATGATTTTGCTGCTTTTGCTGCACATGAAACTTTTTAAACCATTGAAAAGCCTTGTCTTGCACTAAAATAAGGATAAATAAGAACAGTGTGCACCTGTTCTGACTTACCTACAAATTTGACTTAACTACACAGGTAGGCATGGATCTGGAACCCAGGGATTACCTGTAGGCAGAATTCTGAGATGGCCCTCAAGATCCAGCCCACCCCACCCACCCCCATGGTATATATACACCTTCTCCCAGTTATTCAATTAAATACCAATCTAGATTCTGCTGTGAAGGAATTTTGCAGGTGTAATTAAGGTCTCAAATCAGTTGACTTAAAGAGATTATCCTGGATGAGCTTGATTTAATCAGGTGAACTCTAAAAGAGAACTGGACTCTTTCTTGGGAGAGATTCAAAGCATGAGAAGGATTTGCCATTAGGGTGATTCTTTATTTGCTAGCTTTGAAGATAGAGGGAGCCATCTGGAAAGGAATGTGGGTGACTTCTAGGAGCTGAATGTGGTCCACAGTTACAGCCAGCAAGGAATTGGGTAACTCAGTCTCACAGCCCTGAGGAATTAAATGTAGCAATAATATGAATAAGCTTGCAAGTGGATTCTTCCCCAGAGCCTCCAGAAAGGAACTCATCCAGCTGACACCTTGACTTCAGCCTTGAAAGACCCTGAGTGGATAACCCAATCGTTCTGTGCCTGAACTTCTAACCCACAGAACATGAATGAGCTCATAAGTAGATGCTGTTTTAAGTCACTGAATTTGTTATGCAGCAATAGAAAACAAATACGTTATAATTTATTAATAACTAGGGACACAGAATTGCAGTGATCTGCAGTGCAAATGTGTTCAAATAATTTCTTTTAGAAGGATCAGTACAAATTGGTTCCTAGAAGGCAGAGGTTAAAGATGTCCCAAATGTCCAACTTTTCCTGACTACTGTGCCACTACATCATCTCTAATATCTCCTCCTTCTCCTTTCCTCAGTGCTCTCCCTCTCATTCTTAGGGTTCTGTATTTTGCTGTAACATCTCACACAACTCAAAATCTGTCAAAGAAATGGCTCACACAGTTGTGGAGGCTGGCAAATCCCAAATCCAAGGGTTAGACATTAGTCTGGAGGATTCTTCTCACACATGTGGTTACAGGGGCTGATGAACCCAAACTAGTTGGTCAGAGGACTGGCTGCTGTCTCATGTCCCAAGAACTGGGGTGAGATGATGGTGAACCAGACACAGGACCTAGAGCAAGAGAATGAACTTTTCCAGAGCATTAATATATATTGCATGCAGACCATACCCTCAAGGAAACTAAGGGTGGTGACTTGGAGTCACAACCTCTAGTAAGGTGGTGACTCAACCACTAAGCAATATGGCAGTATTCACTGTCAACCCCCATTTTACCAATGAGGGGAAGGCACAATCTATCCCAAAAGGCCCTTTGGAATTCTGACTACAGGTTCAGTGGTATAGTTACAGTCTCTTGCTTTGGGATCACCCCTGCTTCCAACACCTGCAGCGCATTCCTGGTCCTGGGACCATAACACAGGCATGATGTTGTTGTTGTTAGGTGCCATCAAGTCATCTCCAACTCACAGTGACCCTATGCACAGCAGAATGAAACACTGCCCAATCCTGTGCAGGCTTCATGATCCTTGCTATACCTGAGCCCATCGTTGCAGCCACTGTGTCTATCCATCTCGTTGAGGCCTTCCCCTTCTTTGTTGACCCTCCACTTTACCAAGCATGATATCCTTCTCCAGGCAATTGTTCCTTCTGAAAATATGACCACAGTAGGTGAGACGAAATCTGGCCATTCTCGCTTCCAAGGAGCATTCAGGCTGCACTTCCTCCATGACAGATTTGTTAGTCCTTTTAGCAGACTATGGTACTCCTAGCATTTTTCTCCAAAGCCACAACTCAAAAGCATCAGCTCTTCTTTGGTTTCCCTTATTCATTGTCCAGCTCTCATGTGCATAAGAGGCATAGAAGCTGTGATGGAGCTGTGTGTCAACTTGGCTGGACCACAATTCTGTGTGGTTTAAGCAATTGTGATGTGGGTTGTTCCAATGATGGGATCAGATGTATATGTTTTGAGCAGCCAATCCATAGAAAGGGAGTTTCCCTAGGGATGTGGCCTGCTTCCAATATATTTATGGACATCCTGGGAAAAGTGACACCCTTCTGTGGATTGGGATCCTGTTGTGTTGCTTACAATTGTCCGTGAGCAAACAATCCACCATCTGGCCTGGAGATCTTGGATTCGTCATTCATTGGAGTCAACAGCCAATATACTGCCTGCCAACCTTGACCTCGTCAGCCCCTACAGCACTGTGAGTCAGGAAAAGCCTCCAGCTTGACATTTGATCCAAGAACTTTGGACTTGGCCAGCTTCTATAAGTGTGTGAGCCATTTTCCTAAGATAAATTTCTCTTTCTCTCTATATGTAGGCTTTACTGGTTTTGTTTCTCTAGCGAACCCAGTCTAACACAGAAGCTAAGATTTACAATATATAAGAAATGGAAGGTTATGGCCAGAAGGGCCATATTAAGTAATTCACTGCACTACAAAATGATAAAGCAAATGTGTAAAATGTTTTTTGGTTTTTTTTTAAAAGGCAAATCTGGGTAAAGGGTACATGACTGTCTCTTGTATTATTTTTAATTTTGCAACTCTTTGTAAATTTGAAATTATTTCCAAGTGAAAAGTTTTAAAATAAGAGATTTGTGACTATCTTTGTGGGTATTTCATTTATTTTGGTGAGAGTTAATTTGTCCAAAATCTTAAATTGTTCTGTTTCTGGGAATCAAAGATTGATAAAATGTAATTGAATAATAGTTCATTGCTAGCACATATTGAAAGCTTACTATGTGTCAAGCACTTTTGTAAATGCTTTCTATATGTTAAACTCATTTAAGCCTTACAAGGACCCTTTTTA
>NW_006921801.1:4422862-4423571 GCF_000298275.1 Orycteropus afer afer
TTGCCCCATCTTCCTTCCGAGGAGTGGCTGGTGGGTTTGAACCGCCAGCCTTCTGGTTAGCAGTCAAGTGTCTTAGCCACTATGCTACCAGAACTGATAAATAGCTAGGTAAAAGTTGAATTGTGATTAGTTGGTATGTCATCCCATTTTATAGACATTTAATACAATTTACTAATTTCAGTTTGGGAATGTTTTAGAAAGTTTGGAGCCAATAGTTTTTTCTCAGCTCTCGGACACTTTTTTAGGCCACTGAGAAACTGTTAGGCTCTAGGCCCTTGGCCTCAGCCATTCAAATGCAGTCACATTGCTTTTGGGATCTGAGAATCTCTGGCTAAAGGAGGGTGGAACTACATTGTTGAGGGAATGTCAAGAAATGCTGTTTCACTAGCGGACTCTCTTCCTTCTCCATGAAGAGATTATCTTCTGGTTTGGGAAGCAAATAACTTTCAGAGCTGGAGGACAAGGGAGTACCTACATCTCCTAGATCTTTTTAGAAATTTTATTGTAATTTGGGTGAAAGTTTACAGAGCAAATTCATTTTCCATATCGCAGTTCATACATATTTTGTCTCATGACATTGACTGAAATTCCCTACAATGTAACAGCTCTTCTCCTAGATCTATTTTCTTTGTATGTGTGTGATTTGGGTGAAAGTTTACAGAGCAAATTCACTTTCCATACAGCAGCTCATATATACTTTGTCTCATTA
>NW_006921801.1:4423891-4425207 GCF_000298275.1 Orycteropus afer afer
GAGTGGTTGACAGTGGTAGCCATGCACCATCTAGTTCTTCTGGTCTCAATCATATAGGTTGATGATCACATGGTGTACCAGTCATTTGGACTAATTGTTTCCATGAATCTTTGGTTTTCTTCATTCTTCTTTTCTCTGGATGGGGAGAGACCCATCGTTGCATCTAGATGGCCGCTTGCAAGCTTTTAAGATCCCAGTCGCTACTTGCCAAAGTAGGATGTGGAACATCTAGATCTTTTTACAAAAAGATTTTTCTCTGTGACAGAAGATCCAAGAATATTTCCCAAAACAAACAAGATTAGTTCTTGGGTGGCACAAATGGTTAGGCACTTGACTACTAGCTGATAAGGCTGGCAGTTCGAACCCCACCAGAGATACCTTGAAAGACAAGTCTGGTGATCTGCTTCAGAAAAGTCACAGCCTTGAAAACTCTGTGGAGAGTTCTGCCCTCCATAGATGGGGTCACCATGAGTTAGAATCAACTTAATGATAGTTAACAAGTTATAAATCAATACAAATAGATTTGTACATGTGTATTCAAAGAAGTTCTATTTATAGTGGCTGTATCTATCACAAAGGAGCTCTGGTGGCATAGTACGTAAGGCATTTAACTACTAACCAGAAGATTGGCAGTTCAAACCCACCAGCCACTCTGCAGAAGGAAGACTGGGCAATTTACTTCTGTAAAGATTTACTGCTTCAGAAACCCAAAGGAGGTCATTATGAGTCAGAATTGACTCGATGGCAGTGAGTTTATATCTACCACAATGGACCCCTGGTGGCACAGTTTGAACCATTTGGCTGCTGAGAGTTCAGCAGTTCAAAACCCCCAGTGGCTCTGCAGGAGAAAGATGTGACTGTCTACTTCCATAAAAAATTTACAGACTTAGAAACCTTATGAGACAGTTCTACTGTCTTCTATAGGGTTGCTATGAGTTGAAATTGACTCCATGGCAATGGGTTTAGGTTATGCCTACCACAAGTGCTTGCAGAGTAATCCACATTCTCACACTGCCTTGATGGGTGTTAAATGTGAGGGGGCAATTTTGCTTCCTAGGAAAAAGCTGAAATGCAAGAACTTAATCAAATATGGCTGAGTTTCTCCCCCCCCCCTTTTCTTTTAATTAATTAATTTATTTATTGTGATTTGGGTCAAGATTTACAGGGCAAATTCACTTTCCATACAGCAGTTAACATACACTTTGTCTCATGACATTGACCACTATTTACCACAATGCAACAGCTCCCCTCCCACTTCCTCCCAATAATTACCTCTGAACCACCTCTGAACCATCAATTCAACTTCTGGCACTTGC
>NW_006921801.1:4447622-4448639 GCF_000298275.1 Orycteropus afer afer
ATTTTAAATTGAAAGTGTTATTTATGAGCATAGTTTTGGCAGTTATCACATGGTAACAGAACCAAATCAATCAGCACTGATTCTGAGCAGGAGAGAGTTGCCCAGAACTGACCACTTCCAGGGAGGTCTGATCCCAGACGGTAGTTATCTATCCCTGGGCAGGAGCAATAGCTCTGGAAACAAGCAGATTAGTTGTATAGGTATGGGTTGCTTAACATCCTTACATCCTTTCTGACATCTTCCCACCACATATACATCTGCAGTCCCATAAGATATCCACCCCCCCCCCCCACCCCCCACCAAAGGGAAAGCAACTGACCTTTTGTTTATTATTTCCCCCTAATGACTTTAAAAGGAGCTCTGCATAGTGGCATAGTGCCTAAGGCATTGGACTGCTAATCAGAAGGTTGGCAGTTCAAACCTCTAATGGTTTCAATGAGAACAAACGCAGACTCTTGCAGCACTGGGCCATTCAGGCAGGGGAGGCGGAAAACATGGCTGTGGGCATGGGCTCTCACTCTGCGTCTGCTGCTTAGGCTGTGAAATAGAGAGAGAGAGAGAGAGAAAGAGTCAGAGTGTGTTCTGTTCCTTCCTGCTCCCTTTCTTTCTCTGTTGCCACTGCCAATTCCTCTGATTTCACTGGCTGCAAGGGCAGCAGTAGTAGGTGGCAATGAGTATGACTGGAAGCAGGCTCCCATAAGGTTTGTTATGGTTTTCATATAACATCCATATCACATAAAGTCCTATTTCACAGCACATATAGTGGACATTAAGTAACATATGCTTGTATTTGCTTGCTAAAATATGCAAAAGGATTTCAGTTTCTGTCTTCTCATTAAATTCTTCTTTGTACACACCTCCCTGAAAAATGAATCTTACTATGTGCCTGAACTTGCATGCTGTATAATTAGAGTGAAGTTGGGAATGACTCACCAACAGTTTTTCCCTCAAAGAATTAATATTTTAAAACTTTGTTCTATGAGGACAACTACAAACCAAAAAGAGGGAAAAAAAAAA
>NW_006921801.1:4451024-4461861 GCF_000298275.1 Orycteropus afer afer
AGGGCCACTGAGTGGCAAATCTCCAAGTTGTGCTTCTTGTAAGTTAAAGGGAGTAATAGTTGGCAGAAATGTCTTGGGAGTGACCAAGGAAAGACTGCCTTGGGGGAAAATTTGAGTGCTTCACTGCTGATAGAGTTGGATAGAGTTGTTAGTTCTTTTATAAAATTTCCAAGCATGTCTTCACAATTTTATTTCAGGATGACTTCCATGTTTTTTCCCCTACATCCATTTACTACGCCACTAGAGCTCCCTACTCTTTCCTTACTCTGTACAAAACATTCATTGTACCATGGAGGACACAGAGATGCCTTTTCTTAAGGAACTTAAAATCTGGTAGTGAAGATGAATGATAATAATGATAAAGATGTTAATAATAATAGCATTTGTTCGAGCACATATATAATGTCCAGGCACATTCTAAGATCTTTAAAATGTTTTTTTTAATAAAAACTGATAGGAAAAGATGTAATTACCATCTCAATTTCATATATGAGGAAACTGAGGCCCATGGAAGTTAGACAATTCACCCAAAGATAAAGGAAGCTGAGTGAGAGAGTGTTTTGAGATTGACTACTATCTGAAAGGTTGGTGGTTTGAACCTACTCAGCAGAAAGCACTGGCAATCTGCTCTTCTAAGGATTACAGCCAAGAAAACCCAATGGAGAAGTTCTACTCTGTAAAGCATGGGGTTGCCATGAGTGGACGGTCTGCTCAGCAACAGCTAACAACAATAACAAGCCATGCATACAAATACACAAGTAAGCATAATACAAAGTACTCCAGTATCTTAGCAGTTTATGGGAGGGAAAGATTACTGCCTGTGGTTAGGATCAGGCTTCATGGAGAAGGTCTTGAAGGATATATGAAGATAGCTGGAAAACAACAGCTCACGCTAATACACTGAAACACAAACTCTGTGGTTTGTATGCTTTGGTTTGGCTGAAGCATAAGGGTCCTGAAAGGGAATGGGGGATTTAGGACGTGAGCCATAATATGGAGAGCTCTGAATATCAGGTTTAGGAAATTAAGATTTTTCTTGAGGAGTAATGAAGAACTTGATGAAAGCTGTATATTTAGAAAACAAAAGTGTCCCAGAGTTGGCAGGAGATAAGGGCCTGAATTAGAGAAGGGACAGTGGGAATGAAGAGATGGGACAAAGAGAAAGTATCTTACAAAAACATAAAGGATTTAGTAATTAATGGATTCTCATTCTGACTTGCTAAGTAGTTTTATCCACATTTTACCTGCTATTGTTTATACCTCTTTGTCTTCTGGGCTTCACAACACCCACACTTTAAATGAGCTACCTCAGGTCTTTTGGCTGCCCATTGAGTTGGATTATTAACTTGTTCTGGCTTCTTGGCAGTCACTATGTGCTCTACATTAAGCACTTTCCTTCCCTGATTCTTAGGAGCACTCCTTTTGCTGTCTCTACCCTGTTCCTCCTACATGAACTTAACATTTGGAAGCCATCGCAGTACCCTGCAGTCACCTCTCTTCTGCATCTGTCCTGTCTGAGGCAGGGTTTCGGGGATGATGTGCTGGCCTCATTCCAGCATCCTATTATAGAGTCTGTCTGAATGTTTGATGCTAAGTGGGAGATAGAGGCAGCATTGATCAAGCTGTGACATCTCGCACAGATGCAGATCATAGAGCCATATAAGAAGCTGGATGTTACAATGCCCCAGAGACCTTTAATGTAGTCTGAGGCTTCAAGCCTCATTACCATCATATTCTGTCGATTCATTTCCCAAAATCACACTGACCCTCTCAATCTGACTTTCTAATAATAGACCAATGGGAAGAAAGGAAGAGGAACCTGTGTTTATTCAGAGCTTACTCAATATCAGGTGCGGAGCAAAGTGCTTTGCATATGTTACCTCATTTAATCACACCAGAACTATGGAGCAGGTACTATAATTCTCTTTATAGATGAAGAAATAGAAGTTCAAGGCAAATAAGTAACTGTTCAAGGTCACACAGCAAACAGAGCTACCAGAATCTTGGTACTGCCCCAGATACCACACTGCTTCCTTCATAATTTTTTTTTTGTTGGTGGCAGAGGAGTCCTCGGGTGGTGCAAATGGTAATACATTCAGCTAATAACTGAAATGTTGGTGGTTCGAACCCAGCGAGAGATGCCTCGGAAGAAAGGCCTGGTGATCTGCTTCCGAAAGGTCACAGCCTTGAAAACCCTGTGCCATGCAGTTCTATGCACAATCAGGTTGCCATGAGTCGGAATTGACTCAGTGGCAATGGGGAAACAAAATTCAGTTTTGGGCACATATGCAGGAATTGCATGGTGCACACTGCTTTCTGATTTTGTGCCGTGATTTTGTAGGGTCTTTTCTTCTACAGGGCTTCCTACAGCCCAGGCAGTGACCTAGCACTTGCTGGATGTCAGCTTCAAGAATCTCTGAGCACTTTCCAGGCTGCTGTACTTATGCTGTTTCCCAAAGGATTGAGAATGCGTGTGGCATTAGGTTGTAGGTTTCTTGTTGCAGCCCTGTTGTTGTTGTTGTTATTTGCCGTCGAGTCGGCCCCGACTCATAGCGACCCCTCCTTGGGTTTCCGAGGCAGTATCGCTACGGAAGTTGCAGCCCTAGGTTTGGTTATATTGGACAGAGTGAATAAAACAGGTTCTCTCATGTAATCTTGTTCTTCTTTCTACGTTGGCTCTGGCAAAGGAAATGGTTTTGATACAATGTCATGGGTGGTACCTACCTGCAAAATGTGTGCTATGTGTGCCTTCGTGTACTCCCTCTAGTTTCTAAACCCATGTCAATATCCTTAGGAACTCAAGCTCACTGTCCTACCAGACTTTTTTCATGCTGTTTTTGTCCCACCTCCTCCTGATCAACCCTAGGATATCTTCTACCCTTCTTTCTGCAACCCCAAACTCTAGACTTAGTTCACAGACCAGCCTCAGTGCCCTTGCTCTGTGAGCCTCTCCTGACTGGCCTCCCTTGTCGGAAACATTGCAGCCAGTTTGATGACATGATGCCCTTCCCCAGCTTCCTTTCTGATTCAGGGCCTATGTGTTATGTCTTTAGTAGCCCGTTAGAGGAGTGCAGTCTTCCTTTTGACCCCATTGTGCCTGGCAGAGTACAGGGCATGTAAGGAGGGCCTCACTTATTGATAGAGCTGGATCTTTTGGATCTGTGTGCTCAGAAGGGGATTGAAGGGCTGTCATTCTTTAAAGAATAAAACCACAGAAACTCCTAGAGACACACACCAAAATGTTTACAAACAGGTATCTCTGGCTTGTGAGTTTATTGGTACTTTCAATTTCTTCTTTGTGTTCTTGATTTTCTGCAATGAACCTGTATTACTTTTTTAAAAAAATATCGTTGTTGAAAATATACATAGTAAAAATACACCATTTTGACAATTTCGACATGTACAACTCAGTGACATTGATTCCAAGTTGTACAACCCTTCTCTTACCCTCCTTTTCCGAGTTGTTCCTCCCCTATTAGCATAAACCAATTGCCCCCTAAGCTTCCTATTTAACCTTTCAAGTTGCTGTTGAACTATCCATAGGGATAGTTCTGTAAGCTCAAGGCAGATATTCTTTACTAATTAAGCCAAACTATTGTTTGGTTTGAAGAAGATTTGAGGGGGTATTTTTGGTTTAAGATTTACAGATTATCTCAGGGCAATAGTTTAGGGGCTATATCCAGCCTCACTGGCTCCAGAGTCTGAATCCTATGAGAATTTCAAATTCTGTTCCACAATTTTTCTTCTTTTGATCAGATTTCTTCTATAGAATTTTTGATCAAAATGATGAACATGTATTACTTTTAAAAGGAGGTACAGTTGCCTTGTTTCTCATCTTCTTGTGTTTTTTGATTGAACCATGTGCTTCAACATCAGGAATCTGGATTCTCTTGTGAGATCTGCCATTGACTTTTTCACTGACTATCTCCAACTTCCATTTCTTTAGTGTTGCCATCTGTAAACCTGACTGAGTGATAAAGAAATCCTTGTCATCTGCCCTCTTCCAGAGTTGCTTGTTGTATGATGAGAACATATTGCAAAATCAATTTTATTTATTTATTTATTTATTTATTTATTTATTTTTCTAACTTTTTATTGTGATTTGGGTGAAATTTTACAAAGCAGATTCATTTTACATTTAACAGTTCACACACATTTTGTTTTGTGACACTGGTTACATTCCCCGCAGTGAAACACCTCTCCTCCCACTTCTTCCCTGTGGTTACCCTTTCCCTGTGTCCTTCTTGTTTAAGCATTTCTGCCTCCCTATCTTTTTCCCTTTGCAAATGCTGCCCTTCTGATCTCCCCGGTTGATTGTTCCAAGGAGTGTATCTTTCTGTCATATTGTTCAGCTCATAGGCCTGTCTGTTGTTTGGTTGAGAGTTCAGCCACATGAATGAGTTCAGTTCCAGGTCCAAAGGGTGACTTAGGCCCATAGTCTCAAGGGTTCCACTAGTCTCTATCCAAGTAGGGAACCTTGTCTTTTTCATGTTTTTAAAAATTTTGTTCTACATTTTTTCTCCCACTGCATCCAGAACCTCCAATTTTGATCCCTTCTGAGTGGTTGGCATTGGTAGCCAGACATCATATAGTTCTTTGAGTCTCAGGGCCACATAGGCTGAGGTTCTCATAGTCCAATAGTCCTTTGGACTAACTATCTCCACGCATCTTTGATTTTCTTCACTCTTCTGGGGAGAGGTTATAGATTGAAGTTTATTTGGCTATGCTTGCCCCAGATCTCTGGGTGCCACAGCCTCTGTGGAACTCAGTTTTATAGAGCACTTTGTTGGGAATTCAGTTCTTGGTTTGGAATTTAAGTGTCTCAAAATTACTATCTTATAGGATATTTGAAAATACATGGGATTTTGGCTGAAAAAATATTCTATTAGGGCTCCATATTGGGAAGGTGAATAGTGCTATGTTAAGAGCATGGGCTTTGGACTTGGTGTCCCTTGCTAGCTGGCTGACTTTGGCTGAGATGCTTATTCTCTCCGAGCCTCAGTTTTCCCATCTATAAAATTGGCATAAGAAAAGTAACTGCCTAGAGATGATGTTTAAAACTTTTAGCACAATGTCTGGTCATGCTCAGAGACTTATTAAGTTGTGGGTACATTTCTAGAACACAGACTCTCATGCTAGCCCATAAAGTTTACCTTACCCTATGCTTCAAAAATTTTCATTGTCTTTCCTGCTGTATAGAGAATAAAGTGCAAATTCCTGGGCATGTAATTAAAAAGAGCCAAAGATTAAACCTGCTCCATTCTCTGATTCCAAACTACACTTCCAGGTCTTGAACAAGCACTGAGTGTCATTGCTCCTACACTTTGCTCAGCAGGGTATGTCATTTCCTGATTCTCTGCCTTTAGCAATCCTGCCAAAAATGTTACCCCCCGGGTGGAGCCCTCCCTGTTCTCCTAAGACACATGGAATCCATTTTTTTCTGGTTGCCCAGAGCATGTCATTTTTGCCCAATTTGGCCCATATTTCATTTAACCTTGTCCTATATTTCGTTGCTTACACCCCTTCTGGATTACACACTTCCACTTGGCGTGAAACTATTCTATTTATTCACTTTTGCATCCAGTTAATGCCTACAATAAGGAGCCCTGGTGGCACAACAGTTAAGCGCTTGGCTGCTAACCAAAAGGTTAGTGGTTTGAACCCAGCCAGCAGCTCCATGAGAGAAGGAGCTAGTGATCTGCTCCCATAGATCACAGTCAAAAAACCCTATGGGGTGGTTCTACTCTGTCACCCGGGGTCGCTATAAGATGGAATCAACTTGACAGCACACAACAACAATGCCTAGGCGTTGTTGAATGGCAGGCAGTCTTTCAGAAAGCCGTTGTTGAACGGTAGGCAGTCTTTCATAAACACTGGTTGTACTTAATATAGGAGCCCTGGTGGCATAGTGTGTAAGGCATTTTGACTCATAGCAACCCCTCCTTGGATTACTGAGGCAGTATCACTACAAAAGTAGATTGCCCAATCTTCCTTCTGAGGAGTGGCTGATGGGTTTGAACCGCCAGCCTTCTGGTTAGCAGTCAAATGCCTTAGGCACTATGCCACCACAGCTCCCAGGATTCAGTGGTAGCTCTAACTTTTTAGTAGCAGCTTGTTTGTAGTGGAATTAAAAGGGGAAGGGTGGGGGAGACAGTGTACCTACTCCCTCCTTCTTTCTCTCCCTTCCTCCCCTCTATCCCTGGTGGCAGGTCTGTCTTCAGCTACTTGGCTAGCATTCCTTAGCAGGCTGTCTTTGCTGGAGAGGAAATGAAAATCGTTCCTGATTCAAGTGCACACATTGCATTAGAGGCAGGCCAGGGCCCCAAAGTCTTATGAGTCAGCAGGCATTAAAGCAAGCTCATTTCTTCCCCTTACCTCCAAAGCTCACAGGCAGCAAACTCATTATCACTGCACAAAGAATAATGAGCACCAGGCTGAAGACAGAGCTGCCTAGATTGTTGCGGGGGCCGTTTTGCCATCAGTCGCCCATTACTTAAACTCACAGTCAGTGAACCAGAGACACCCACTTGACATCATTAGTGGTGTTAGCCAGATGTCAGCCACTAGCTGTTTCCAACTCCTCTAGCTTGCTGAGCTCATCTGGTTCTTTATGATTTAATAAAAATTGGCCTAAACTCCCATGCCTTGTGCAGTAGGTAGCCCAGACACTTTCCTAATAGTGCCACGAAGTCTTGCTGGTGGGGCAAGGAAGGACCCTATGTTCCCTCTGCCACTAGTCTCTGCTTTCATTGCCTTCTTGGTCTCCACTCTGTATCCTGCCTCCTGCATGTCCTGTTCCTTCTACACACCCCATTTACCTACCAGTGTCTTCTACAAACTCCTCAATCCTTGTCATTGTTATTAGCTAGTATTGAATTGACACCAGCTCTTGGTGGCCCATGTACAACAGAATGAAATGCTACCTGAAACTGCGCCATCTTCATGATTGGTGGTATGCTTGAGTCCATCATTGCAGATACTGTGTATTTTGACTGCCTTCCAACCTAGGGGGCTCATCTTCCAGCATTATATTGAATGATATTCTCTGCGATCCGTGCTATTCAGCATTAGATCACTAGGCCTTTATTTCTAGTAGATCTTAGTCTGGAAATGCTACTGAAACCTATCTACTATGGGTGACTTTCCTGGTATTTGAAATACCAATGACATAGCTTCCAACATCACAGCAGTATGACACACTGACAGGTAGCCTCAGTCCTTAGAGGGGCTCTATTCATGTCTGTGTGTATGATGCATACGTCACTGAGTTAACAGTGAAGTGTGTGTGTGTGTGTGTGTGTGTGTTAGCGTTAGAGGTTACCTTACAGAACGGAAGGGCAAAACACTTGCACCTTAAAGATTTAACCATCCCAGCTCTTAAAAGTCCTTCATCCAGACACAGGGAAAAGGTAACCACAGGGAGGAAGTGGGAAGAGAGCTATTACATTATGGGGATTACAATCAATGTCATGAGACAAAATGTGTATGAACTGCTGTATGGAAAATGAATTTGCTCTGTAAACTTTCACCCAAATCACAATTAAAAAAAAAAAACAAACAAAAAACTCCTTTGCCCACTCCATTCCCTGGGAAACTCCCTGTAGTCATATCTTCTCCTGGGACCCAGCTTCCTGCATGTTGCTGGACTCCTGGCTTTCTTCTTGGACCTCTCCCTCCTTCCTCCTGACTCATTCAGCTTTAACTCCAAAAATTACTGTGCATTTCTGAAGCAAAACATCTTAACTACTTCTCTTCCCCAAACTTATCCAGGCTCGGCCTAGAGGGCTATATTAATAACTAAAAAGTCCATTAAGGATATTTCTAACAAAGACAGTTCCCTGCCTGAAGAAGAATTCTGTGATCGACTCTGATAATAAGAAGTTTATCTCTTTATCAGTAAATAAAATGAGATTATTATTGTTATTTGGCTTTAAAGAACAAATAATTCTTTCCTCACAGGTCAGGAGGTTAGAAGTCTGAGTTCAGGGTGCTGACTCTAGGGGAAGGTTTCTCTGTTGGCTCAGGAGGAAGGTCCTTTTCTTCTGAGAGTTCCTCAGTTCCCTGGTGATCTTCAGGTGGCATCTATCTTCCTTTGTTTGTGTTTCCTTCTGTGTCTATGCTGCTCTCTCTCTCTCTCTTTTTGAACATTTTGTTGTGTTTTATGTGAAAGTTTACATAGCAAATTAATTTTCCACTCAACACTTTATGCATAAATTGTTCTGGGACATTGGTTACGATCCCTACAATATGCCAGCACTCAAAATGAGATTATTTATTGATCTAAATATTTTAGTGAACTAGTTTCTGTTTATTTCTAAGTGCATGAAAAAAAAAAAAAAACAATACCTTCTTCACAAAGTCAGAAGAAAAAACACCAACCAAGAATAATAGTGAGCATAGGTTGTGCCTTTTAGGCCAGGGATGAACAGTTTATTACACTCCCTTCTACTGGAAGACATACGAATAAGTATGATGTCCTTTTTTGTTGGGCAAGAACATGGCTTAGAATCCATCTCTACAGAGTTGATTCAGGCCACGGTTATCAATCCATTAGGGTTCACCTGGGAATCCCTGGGTGGTAAAACATTTCAGTGCTCAACTACTAAGCAAAAGGTTGTTGTTGTTGTTGTTATATGCCTTCGAGTCAGCCCAGACTCATAGTGACCCCTCCTTGGGTTTCCAAGTCAGTATCACTACGGAAGTAGATTGCCCCATCTTCCTTGGTTAGTGGTTTAAAATTGTACAGAGTGAGGATCAGCCACAGCTCTGCCATCAGGAACTCAGGCTGACAGAGCAGCCTTTGTCTGGAATATTGCCGTCTTGTGGTAGAAGGAAAAAGGACCCAGTGAACCACACACTAGCTCTTAAACCTTCTGTTTGTAGAGACTCATGTCACTTCCACTAATATTTCATTGGCTAAGCCTAATACTAAAAGAGTGGACAAGACTAACTCTCCCCTAAGGATGAACGGCAAAAGCGTTAATAGCCACTTTCTGTTACTGTTCTTAAATATCTGAGAAATCAAGAGAAGAAAATGGAGACCTTTTCTATTGATCAGGTTTTATCTTTATTCATTTATTTTTATTGTGATCTGGGTGAGAGTTCATAGAGAAAATTGGTTTTCCATTCGACAATTCATACACATTTTGTGTTTTGTGACTTTCATTGCAATCCCTACAATTAACAGCACTTTGCTACTTCCTCCCTGTGTTTCCTTTCTTTCCTATCCCTTCCTGCCTTCTCAGCTTTCTCCCTAGGCACATGCTGCCCTTTTGATCTTGTATGGTTAATTGTTGAGTGCCTACCTGGTGTGATTGTTCGCCTTCTAGTTCTGCCTATCATTTGACTGAAAGTTGAGCTACAGGGAGCTCAGTGTCAGGCTTGGAGGGGACTAACAGCCATAGTTTTGAGGGTTCCACCAGTCTCTATCACACCACTAAGCTATTTATCACATTTTAATGGTTATCTCTTGTTGTTATTGTTGTTGTTATGTGCTGTCGCGTCGGATCTGACTCATAGCGACCCCTCCTTGGGTTTCCAAGACAGTATCACTATGGAAGTCGATTGCCCCATCTTCCTTCATCTTAATACATATGACAGAATTCTGAGATTTAAAGAATAGAAATACATATGTGATGTGATGAACATCAGAGCCTTTATTATTCAATGTGTTTTTCACAGCTGGGCTTATAATTAGTTTTTACAGAAGAATGAGTAATGGTCAAAATGAGGTATGCTAATGCAGACTAGGGAGCTCTGGTAGCATAGTGGCTAAGGCACTTGACTACTAACCAGACGGCTGGCGGTTCAAACCCACTAGCTACTCCTCGGAAGGAAGGTTGGGCAATCCTACTTCCATAGTGATACTGCCTCGGAAACCCAAGGAGGGGTCGCTATGAGTCAGGTCTGACTCGACGGCACATAACAACAACAACAACAACAACAATGCAGACTAAGTTAGTCACCTGTGGGTAAATCCCAACTCTAATTATCCAGTGCAACACTGTTGTCTGCTACTTACCTTCACAGAAAAGTAAGGTATATTCAACATACCCATAATAAAGCATACCCCTTTTGGCCTTTTTAAAATATGTGTACTCTTATATACACTTTTAATAAGAAAATAATCTTAAAATTGACATATATTAAAGCAGATAGAAAAATTCTTTGTATAATATATGTGTTCTGATAATTATACACTCAGGCTTCGTCTGACCTACTTTGCTCATGTTATCAGAAGGTTCCATCCCCTGGAGAAAGATATCATGCTTGGTAAAGTGAAGGGTCAATGAAAAGTGGGAATACCCTCAACAAGATGGATTGACACAGTGGCTACAACAATGGGCTCAGGCACAGCAAAGATTGTGAGGCTGGTGCAGGACTTGGTAGTGTTTGTTCTGTTGTACATAGGGTCGCCGTGAGTTGGAGCTGACTCATCGGCCCCTAACAACAACAACAGCCTCCTAAACTGTAAAAGAATAAATCCTGTTTGTAAAAGCCATCTACTTGTGATAGTTCTGTTAAAGCAGCATTAGAGAGCAAGACAGTATTTTTGCCAGTGTATATCTGGTACATATTCTTAGAAGTGGAATTATTGGGTCATAGGTTAGATACATTTGTAATTTGGCTAGATATTATCTAATTCCTCTCCATAGAGATTGTGTAATCCAACAGATGATACATCTGTTCAGGAGATTATCCCTTGTAGGTTCAGTTTCTGGAAAAGTAAAAATTAGGGTCTTTAAACTTGGCATTTCTCAAACTGAAAGAACTGAAGAAAAAATTTAAGCCTCGAGTTGCAATATTGAGAGATTCTATGGGCAAAATATTGAATGAT
>NW_006921801.1:4463286-4464736 GCF_000298275.1 Orycteropus afer afer
GTCGACGAAAGAGGGGGAGGCCTTCAACGAGATGGATTGACACGGTGGCTGTGATGATGGGCTCAAGTATAGCAGAGATTGTGGGGCTGGCGTGGGATCGGGCACTGTTTCGTTCTGCTGTGCATGGGGTTGCTATGAGTTAGAAACGACTCGACGGCACTTAACAACAACAACAAACTAGGAACATTGAACACAATTTAGATGAAAACACAGTGCCAACAACAGGAGGAGTAAGAAAAAGTTTCCATACTAGATACTGAGAAATCCCCGAGTCCAGCCTTCATCTACCATTTGGCTCCTAAAATACTAGAAGTCAGGTTTGTGTTGTTAGCTGCTGCAGAGTTGGCCCCTGCCTCATGGTGACCCCAGGCACAAAGGGATAAAATGCTGCCTGATCTTGTGCCATCCCTTGACTGAATGCAGACCAATCATTGATTTTCCTAAAGAAATAAGAGCCACGTGACACTGATATATGCACCCCCATGTTCATCTGAGCACTATTCACAAAAGCAAAACGATGAAAACATCCTAAATGCTCATCAATGGATGAATGGTTAAAAAAACCCTATACTTTCTACACACAACAGAATACTACACAACATTAAAGAACAACGAAGAACCTGTGAAAGATCACATAGCATGGATGAACCTAGAGGATGTTATGCTGAGTGAAATTAGTCAATCATAAAAAGACAAATATTGTATGAGACCACTGCTGTAAAATGTCAAGTAAAAGGTTTCACACAAAAATAAATAGTCTTTGATGGTTACCAGGAGTGGGAGGGGAAGGGAAGATAAACTACTAATTAGAGGGTAGACACATATTAACTTGGTTGAAAAGACCGAAAAACCCACTACCATCGAGTCGCTTCCAACTCATAGTGCCCCCTTTGGGTTTCCAAGGGTGCACATCTTTACAGAAGTACATTGCCTCATCTTCTTTCTGTAGTGTAGGTGGTGGGTTTGAACCATCGAGTTTCTGGTTAGCAACCAAATGCCCTACCCACAATGCCACCAGAGCTCCTCAACTTGGGTGAAGGGGAAGGCGATTTTTAAGAGAGTTGCTTGCTAGGCCTGTCTTCCTCGTCTTAGTTTGGAAGTTCTACTAAAACTTATTGAGCATCATATAACATTCAAACCTCCCCTGACAGAGAAGTGGTGATTCTGCATGAGGTTCATTGGCCAGGAATTGACCTGGGTCTCTCATGGATGGTGGGGATTTTAGCACAGAACCATCAATGTCTCCATAGTGAGGTTAAACTTTCTGCTAAATATAACAAGCCTAAGAGTAAATACCAAAATACACTGATACCAGAGTGTTCCAAGGAAACGTATCAGCCTGATGGCCTACATATGTTAGGTACCACATCCACATCCTTAGAATTTCCAATCAAGTTTTTGTTGGTTTACTTTTTTTTTTTAATTCTAACTTTTTTTTTCTAAAATAATT
>NW_006921801.1:4467862-4471853 GCF_000298275.1 Orycteropus afer afer
CCATGATTATCTTCTGTGTCTGGGTTAATTGGTTTCCCTTTTCTTTGTTGAAGAGCGTCTGTGCAGTCCTTGTGCCTAGTTCGCCATCTTTCTAATTCTAACTTTTTATTGTGATTTGGGTGAAAGTTTTCAGAGCAAATTTGTTTTCCATTCAACAGTTCATACACATATTGTTTCATGACATTGATTGCAATCCCTACAATGCAACAGCTCTTTTCCCACTTCCTCCCTGTGGTTACCTTTCCCCTTTGTCCTTTCCTATGTATTCCTGCCTTCTGAGCTTTCTCCCTGCACAAATGCTGCCCTTCTGATTTCCCATGGTTGATTGTTCTAAGGCGTGAACCTCCCTTGTGTAATTGTTCACCTCATAGGCATGTCTGTTGTTTGATTGAAAGTGAAGCCGTGTGAGTGAGTTCAATTCCAGGCCTGAAGGGTAACTGGGAGCCATGGTCTTGGGAGTTTCACCAGTCTCTATCTGACCAGTAAGACTTGTCTTTTTTTCTTTTGAATTTTGTTCCACATTTTTCTCCCACTCTGTCCAGGATCTCCGATTTTCATCCCTTTCCAAGTGGTTGGCAGTGGTAGCTAGGCACCATCTACTTCTTCTAGTCTCAGGGTCATATAGGCTGAGGTTCCCATGGAACCTTGGACTAATTGTTTTCCTGCATTTTTGATTTTGTTCAGTGTTCTTTGCTCTGGACATGCTGAGACCAACAGTTGCATCTCAGCTGGCTGCTTGCAAGCTTTTAAGACCATAGGCACTACTCACCAAAATAGGATGTAGAACAATGTTTTTGTGTGCTTTGTGATGCAAATTGAGCTTGGTGTCTCTCACAAGTTGTCCCACTTTTAAACAGATAACAAAGGGTCACTAGCCATCTGAGGAAAAGACTCTAACATGAAAAGTAGAAAACAGGAAAAAACATTTTAGAGGAAACATACCAGACTGGTAGAAAAAAAAGGTAAAACAAGTAAAGCCCTATTGTTAATATCCACAGAGAGGATGTTACATTCATGAAATAAAACACTTGTTTCTTACATATGTAAATAAAGCAGTATTTTTGCTAAATAGTTATCTGTATGTATAAAATAAAATAGTTGTGAAAATTAAATTGATAATATTAGGAACAAAAATCTCTAGACCTGTTGAAATTAAATTTCACAGGTGTTGCTCTCTAATAACACCTGCAACCCAGACTTCATCTCATTATCAGTTTACAGAGAACCCAACCTGCAACATTGCTCACAATGAGAGGAAGAGGGAGTATGGATGGAACTCAAAGGAACCTCTGGGTGCCTTTTCCACTGCCACTGCCAATGACAAAGGTTAGTGGAATACTTTCGTAACTAAATAGAAACTAGACCACAAAAGGCTTAGATATCTCAGAAATTAAAGTTTTGTTCATTTCATCATGTTAAAAACTGTAACTAGCTATGATGCTGATGGAAGGCCAAGGGAATGTAGACTAGACGGTAGAGAAATAAGTCAAAACACTAACTGTAGCCTTGTGACCTATGCAGAAATGAGAACCATTTCAACAATGTTTTCTTCTTTGCTGTGTTGTGTATATGTTTATGTATTCTAACTTCCCTCTTCCTTCACTGGCTTCCCCCACTTGTACATAGGGCATATTGATGGCAGTTAACTTCAGTCTACTTATCATAGACTACCAATATGGACTGCCATAAAACTAAGGAGGACTGGACATCACCCAGATATTTTGGACTTAAAGATAGATGTAGTAAATTTTAAGATTTTGAGACTTTAAAGAAAGGGTGTTATATTTTCCTTGCATAAGGAATTATTTACTTTTTCTATATGAGAGTATTTTGAGGATTACAAGTATGTGAAGAAAGGCATATACTGATAGTGGATAGTGAAAGGGTGAAATGTGGAAATAATTATAATAACTACCATAATATCTAATGCTTACTGAGCGCTTGCTATGTGCTTTATAATTTTTTTATATGAATTAGAGTCCCTCAATAGTGCAAAGCAGCCCTGGTGGCACAGTAGTTAAAGCATTACTCAAAAAGATCAATGGTTCAAATCTACCAGTTGCTCCATGGAAGGGAGATGTGGCAGCCAGCTTTCACAAAGATTTATAGTATCGGAAATTCTATGGGACAGTTCTGCTCTGTCCTGTAGGGTTATTATGAGTTGGAAATTGATTTGACAGCAGTGAGTCTGGTTTTGGTTTTTGGGTGGTGCAAACAATTAACACATTCATCTGCTAACTGAAAGGTTGGTGGTTCAAGTCTACGCAGAGGTACCTTGGAAGAAAGACCTGATGATCTTCTTTAGAAAAACCAGCCATTGGAAACCTTATGAAGCACAATTCTGCTCAGATACACATGAGGTTGCCATGAGCAAGAGTTGATGTCTGGTTACATGAATTAACTCATTTATTCCTCACACAGCATTTCATTCTGTTTTGGTCAGTACATAGTAAATGGAGCAAGTGCAAGCCAGCTGATTTCCAGAGAGACAGAAGGCTTGAAAAGTGCAATTGAGTCATTTAGTCCTTATATTCTACAGCATTTTCTCACCAAAGGCCACAAAATCGGCACTGACATGTCATTTGACACATTATTTGTGTCTTGAGAGGAAAAGCACTCTAGGAAAGCATGGGAGCTGGGATATACCTTGGAAATTAACCATGAGGAATAAGGGCCTTGCTGTGCTTTGCTATGAGTTTAAGGTCTCTTGTCCTAATCAACTATGAATGGAGGATCTGAGTGTGACCACCAAATTCAAAATCACCTTACCTTATTCAAGCCATTATCAAATGGAAGTTGCATCTTAAATTCTGTATAACCTAATAACAGAAGTGACATATCATTACTTCTGCTGCATTCTATTGGTCACACAGACCAACCATGGTACAATGTAGAAGACTACACAAGGCTGTCAATACTAAGAGGTAGAGATCATAGGGAACCATCTTGGAAACTGACTACCACCACTATATGTGTGTACACACACACACGTACATGTATATGCATATCGTATTGTGGTGCTATGAATTGCTTTTATATGACTTTTCTCACATGATCTTATCACTCCCACCAAATGATTGGGTAGGACTATGCAAATAAGGTGTTTGTGGCTCACCAAGGGGATTGGACAGGTTGCTAATTAATGTTATTATTTGCATGGAACCCTTGTGGGGGTGTTGTGTTGTTGTTATATGCTGTTGAGTCAGCCCTGACTCATAGCGACCCCTCCTTGGGTTTCCGAGGCAGTATCACTACAGAAGTAGGATTGCCCAACCTACTTGGACCATGCAAATAAGGTAATGAGGGGATTGGTCAGTTTTGCCATCCTGCTAGGCTTAAAAGAGCTAATCTCAGAGCAGAGGGAGCCCTCATTATCACCAAGAAGAAGAGACAGGGAGTGGAGTGTGTCCTTTGGACCTCAGGTCCCTGTGCTGAGAATCTCTTGGACCCAGGAGACAGAGACCTGTAACACTGGAGATGGTCAAGATGGCGAGATGTTGCAGCAGAGAAACAATGGCAGCAGAACCAGGAGACTGATGTAAGATGGTATAGTGGGTTTCCTGGCCCATGAAGCAAGGTGGTTACAGTGGGTGTGCTGACCCACAGAGCAAGAGAGCTGAGAGCCTTCAGGTAAGAGGCTTCCTGGCAGAGTGGTGTGCCTCTGACACTTGTTGTTTGAACTAGGCTTGCCAACCCACAGAGCAAGGGAGCTGAGTGGCTTTGGGCCAAAGCTTACTGAGGGAGTAGAGTGCCCCAGGCACTTGTTGGTGGAGCTAAAGAGCTTTGTAACAGTTGCCTGAGCAGGGCAGAGGCCAAGCCTAGAGGCCAAGGGCCAGAGAGAGGTTTGCAGGCATGGCTAAGAAGCTGTCCTGATCAAAAAACTATATCCTGAGTAATTTCTGATCCTGAATTGTAACCTGCCACTCCTTGGAAGGAAGGTTGGGCAATCCTACTTCCGTAGTGATACTGCCTCGGAAACCCAAGGAGGGGT
>NW_006921801.1:4472651-4474275 GCF_000298275.1 Orycteropus afer afer
GACAGGGCCATCCAGTTCTGAAAAAAAAAAAAAGGCCAGTGAAAACCTTAAGAATAGCAGTGAAACACTGTCTGATATATTAGTGGAAAACTTTATGAATAGTCCTGAAACACTGTCTGATATGTGGCTAGAAGATGAGCCCCTCAGGTTGGAAGGCACCCAAAATACAACTGGGGAAGAGCTTTCTCCTCAAAGTAGAGTTGACCTTAATGATGTGGATGGACTAAAGCTTTCAGGATCATCATTTGCTGATGGGGCATGGCTTAAAATTGGAAGAAACAACTGCAAACATCCATTAATAATTGCAATGTGGGCCATATGAAGTGTGAATCAAGGAAAACTGGAAGTTGTCAAAAATGAATGCGTGGATTGATATCATAGGCATTAGTGAGCTGAAATGGAATGGTATTGGCCATTTTGAATCAGATATTCGTATGGTCTACTATGCCAGCAATGACAAATTGAAGAGGACTGGTGTAGCATTCATCATCAGAAAGACTGTTTCAAGATCTATCCTGAAGAAAAATGCTGTCAGTGCTGGATAATGTCCATTTGTCTATAAGGAAGACCAGTTAATACTACTATTATTTCAAATTTATGCACCAACCACTAAAGCCAAAGATGAAGAAACTGAGATTTTTACCAACTTCTGCAGTCTGAAATTGACTGAGCATGCAATCAAGATGTACTGATAATTACTGGAATGCAGAAGTTGGAAGCAAGGAAGAAATGTCTGTATTTGGGAAATACGGTCTGGATGATAGAAATGATGCCAAAGATCACATGATAAAATTTTGCAAGATCATTGACTTACTCATTGCAAATACCTTTTTCTCAACATCATAAATAGTGGCTATATATATGGACCTCACCAGATGGAATACACAGGAATCAGATCAACTATGTCTGTGGAAAGATGCAATGGAGAAGCTCAATATCTTCAGCCAAAATAAGGTCAGGAGCTGACTGTGGAACAGACCATCAATTGCTCCTAAGCAAGTTCAAGATGAAGCTAAAGAAAATTCAAATAAGTCCACAACAGCCAAAATATAACATTTATTATATCCCACCTGAATATAGAAAATAGATTTGATGCACTGAACACAATGACTGAAGACCAGACAAGTTGTGGGATGACATCAAGACCATCATACATCAAGAAATGAAATAGTCATTAAAAAGACAGGAAAGGAAGAACAGACCAAAAGGGATGTCAGAAGAGACTCTGAAACTTGTTCTCGAACATAGAGTAGCTAAAGTGAATGGAAGAAATGTTGAAATAAAAGAACTGAACAGAATGTTTCAAAGGGCAGTTCAAAAAGACAAAGTAAAGTATTATAATGAAATGTGCAAAGACCTGGAATTAGAAAACCAGAAGGGAAGAACAGGTTCAGCATTTCTCAAGTTGAAAGAACTGAAGAAAAAAAGTCAAGCCTTAAGTTGCAATATTGAAGGATTCTGTAGTATTGAATGATGGTGGAAGCATCAGAACAAGATGGAAGGAATACACAGTCACTGTACCAAAAAGAACTGGTTGATGTTTAACTATTTCAGGAGATAGTATATGATCAAGAACCAATGCTATTGAAGGAATTGGTGAAAAACAAGACTTTGGAAGTTGACG
>NW_006921801.1:4477290-4482466 GCF_000298275.1 Orycteropus afer afer
TCTTCTGTCCGGGTTCAAGGCTTTTATCCCCTTCCCTGCTCTTCCGGCCTGCTACTCTGGCATCCCTGCGTTGTCTCTCCTCACCTGTAAGCCTGGGGCTGACAAAAGAAAGATGTTTACCTGTATTTTATTGACCATGCAAAGACTGCATAGTCAATTTATTGACTGTGTGCATTATAACAAATTATGAATAACATTGGGATGAATAGGAATTCCAGAATACTTAATTGTACTAATGAGGAACCTGTCCATAGACGAGGAGGCTGTCATTTGAACAGAACAAGGGAATACTGCATGGTTTAAACTCAGGAAAAGAGTGCATCAAGGTTGATTCCTTTCACCATACTTATTCAATCGTATGCTGAGCAAATTATCTGAGAAGATGGACTATGTGAAGAAGAATGCAACATCTGGGTTGTAGGAAGTCTCATTAACAACCTGCAATTTATAGATGGCACAACCTTGCTTGCTGAAAGTGAGGATGACTTGGAGCATTTACTGATGAAGGTTAAAGACTGCAGTATGGAGTGCCCCTCAATATAAAGAAAATGAAAATCCTCACAACTGGAATAATAAGCAATGTCACAATAAATGGATAAAAAAATTGAACGTGTTAGGGATTTCATTTTACTTGGATCCACAATCAGCACCCATGGAGGCAGTAGTCAAGAAATCAGACCTCATATTACACTGGGGAAATGTGCTGCAAAAGACCTCTTTAAAGTGTTAAGAAGCAAAGATGTCACTTTGAAGAGTACTGAATGACCATGATATTTTCAGTTGCCTCGTAGGCATGTGAAAGCTGAACAGTGAATAAGGAAGACCGAAGAAGAGTTGATTCCTTTGAATTGTGGTATTGGTGAAAAATACTGAAGATACTATGCACTGCTAGAAGAATGAACAAACCTGCCCTGGAAGAAGTGCAGCCAGAATGCTCCTTGAAAGTGGGAATGGCCATGTTTTGGTTACCTACTGCCACTCTGACAAGAATATACCACAAATGGGGTGGCTTTAACAAACAGGAGTTTATTCTTACAATTTGGAGGCTTTAAATCCAAGTTCAAAGTGCCAAGCTCTAGGGGCTGGGTAAAAAGCCCCTCAATCTTGGGCTTCAGCTCTGCCTCCTGCTCTCAGCCCACTGAAGCTGGAGGCTTTTCTTCACTCAGCTGCTGGCTGCTGAGGCTGACAAGCCCAAGGTTCATAACTAAAAAAGCACAGTCTCAGTGTTACCACACAATGTGGTAGGCCATTAATTCAAGTCTGTCGAAAGTCCCAGGATTGGCAGAGCATGGCAGGCTGCTGAACAATGACTTGGATTCCAGCATGCCGTAAGCTAGAGACCATTCCCAAAGCTGCTGCTTATATATGGGAAACACACCACATCCCTAAAACAGCTACTCAGCTGCTTGTGGTAGATCCCACCATAGAGATGATTATCAGTCTCATCATGAGGAATAAGTACCACCAGCTGCCCAGCCACTCAACCAGGTCCAACCAAGTTGATGTACAACTTTAACTGCCATAGGCCAGATGTCCTCTCACCTACTTTAGTCATGTTGTCAGAAGAGACCATTCCCTGGAGAAGGATATCATACTTGGTAAAGTAGAGGGGCAGTGGAAAAGGGGAAGACCTCCAATAAGATGGATTGACCCAGTGGTTGCAATGATGGGCTCAAGTATTGCAAGAACTGTGAGGATGTCACAGGACTGGGTAGTGTTTTGTTCTGTTGTACATGGGGCCACCATGAGTCGGACCCAACTCGGCAGCACCTAACAACATTATTATGTATGTACATTGTTAGGTGATGTCGAGTTGGTCTTGACTCAGAGCAACCCTGTGTACAAGAGAATGAAACACAATCCTGTGCCATTCTCACAATTGTTGCCATGCTTGAGCCTATAGTCGCAGGCACTGTGTCATTCCATCTCATTTAGGGTCTTTCCCTTTCTCGTTGACCCTCTACTATGGCCCCCTTTTACCCTTTGGGCCTGGAATTGAACTCACTTCCGTGGCTTCGAGCCAAATAATAGACAGGCATATAAGGTGAACATTTACACCAGGTAGGTACACTCCTTAGAACAGTCAGTCATGGGCGATCAGAAGGGCAGTATTTGCACAGGCAGATAGCTTAGAGGGCAGGAAAGCATAGGAAAGAACACAGGGAAAAGGTAACCACAGGGAGGAAGTGGGAAGAGGGCTGTTACATTATGGGGATTGCAATCAGTGTCATGAAACAAAATGTATATGAACTGCTGTATGGAAAATGAATTTTCTCTGTAAACTTTCACCCAAATCACACACACACAAAAGATAAAACTAGAAAGAGAAGTAGATAAGTCCCCCATCATAGTGGGTGCTTTTAATACATCTCACCCAGTAATTGATATGGACCAAAAAATCAGTAAAACTAAATAAGTTTTGAAAAAGGCAACTAAACAAATTCGACGTAATGGATCTGTATGGAACCCCATGTAAAACAACTGGAGAATTAACATTCCTTCATTCCACACAACGCTTAAGAAATTTGACTACTGAGTAGTTCATCATTCAAGTGTCAATAAGTTTTAAAGAACTGGAACCATAATTTCTGACTACAATGCAATTAAAGTTTAAATCAATTTTTTAAGAGATGACATGAAAATTCTAAATGCAGCAAATTTAAAACTACACTTCTAAATAATTCACAGGTCAAAAAAGAAATCATAATGAAAATTTAAAACACAAAGAGCTAACCATAAAAACAAATGGTACATACACAAATTTGGGGGATTCAGCTATAGCAATGCAGAGAGAGAAAGTTACAGTCTTAAATGAATATTTTAGAAAAGACAAAAGACTGAAAATTAATGAGCTAAGATTTTAATTTAAAAAGTTATAAAAGAACTGCAGAATAAACTTAGGAGGAGGAGTATAAGAATAAAGAGTAGAAATTAATGAAATAGGAAACCAAGATTAAAAAAAGAATCAACAAAACAAAAAATTAGTTCTTTGAAATGACTAGTAAAATTTACAAGCAAAAACCTGCTGGACTCCTGATTCACAGAAAGTAAGACACTAAATTTACATGGTTTTAAAGTACTATTTGTGCTAGTTTGGTACACAGACAATAGAGGGTGGAATAGACTTTACTTCTTTGAGAGGAATGGCAACTTCTTATTGCATAAGGCTATGGGAGAGGAGATATTGCTGTTTGAAAACAATCTATACATTATTCATAATTTTTGGATCCAAGTCAACCCAAATCATGGCTACAATTATATTAAAGAAAGACCAACACCAACACCTACTGCTATTCACAGTAACCTATGATTGTGAGGTAAGCCTTTCTAATTTAGTAGAAATTAAAAAAGAAACTAGTCATCCATTATCTGCTTTGTTTGGGTCTTATCACTGGCAAGTTGGTCCAACTCATGTCAACCTCCTCCACAACAAAACAAAACTCTGACTGGTCCTGTGCTACCCCCATGATCACTCGTGTATTGGACCATTTTGATCCATAGGGTTTTCACACACTGACTTCAGGAAGCGGATCGCCAGACTGTCTTCTTAATCCTTCTTAGTCTGGAAGTACCACAAAAACCTGTTCTGCATTGAAACAGGGCACAGGCTTCCACTGATAGCCAGGTGGTGGCTGTGCTCAAGGTGCTTTGGCCAGGAATCAAAAGGACGTCTCTCTCATGGAAAATGAGAACGCTATCACTGAAGCACTGCTGCTCCCCAAAGCTCATAACTTAGCATGATGCTACACAGGAATGTCTCTGTGGACTCTGGGAAATAAAAGGCCTCAGGAAGAGGATAGAAATGATACTTACACTAGCAGTAAAAAGATAAACTCGGAGAAGGGAAATAATTTTGACAAGTCAACAAGAATTGTGCAATTATAGTTCATACACATCTAAGCTAGAGATAATTTATATGATCACACACACACACAAAGACAACCACAGGGATTTGAGAAAGAGCATCAGAAGGATAACATGAGGATTAATGAGAGCATTTTTTCAAGTATCAGAAAATGACAAGTAGAATTTAACTAGATTCCAAATTTGGCAAAATGTGGAGCAGGGAAGGAAAAGAGTTGAATTTATATTTTATGTTAATTAAATGTCTTCCTTTTAAACTCTGGGGTAAAGATTATGTTCCGGAATTCAGATTCTCTTTGGAATTCTGGCAGAGTAGGAATTGTACCAACTCAAAAATATATAATATTATTTAACTGGAAAATTTTGGATAGATTTGAATTGATGTAGATTGCCCAACCTTCCTTCCGAGGAGCGGCTGGTGGATTTGAACCATCAGCCTTCTGGTTAACAGTCAAATGCTTTAGGCACTACGCCACCAGAGATCCTTTTATAATTTTAGGGAAGAGTTTATAGACTTCAGTAACACTAAACTCTCACTTTACAAATTTCGGCAATATCAAATTCTCATAGATTTCTGGAAAGTTCAAAACCTAGCCACAGGGGTTTATTACTTTTACAAATTTAAATGGATAAAAGAATTTAAAACAAGATTGTGTTAAACTGCTAACACTTTTGTTGTTGTGAACCCAAACCAAATTCACTGCCATCAAGTCGATTCTGACTCACAGTGACCCCATAGGACAGATTAGAACTGTCCCAGAGAGTTTTCAAGGCTATAAATCTTTATAGAAGCTGACTTCCCCATGTTTCTTCTGTGGAGTGGCTGGTGTTTTCAAACTGCTGACCTTTTGGTTAGCAGCCTAATGCTTTAACCACAGTGTCATTTGAATTGACTCGATGGCAGTAGATTTGGTTTGGTTGTTGTTGTAAGCTGCTATCAAATGACTCCTAGTGACCCCATGCACGTTGTTGTTGTTGTTATTAGGTGCTGTCAAGTTGCCTCTGACTCATAGAGGCCCCATGCACAGCAGAACAAAACACCGCCCGATGCTGCGCCAGCTCTATGATCCTTCCTATACTTGAGCTCATTGTCATAGCCACCATGTCAATCCATCTCATTGAAGGCCTTTCCCTCTTTCGTTGACCCTCTACCTTACCAAGCATTACATCCTTCTCCAGCGAATGGTCCCTTCTGACAACATGACCAAAGTAGGTAAGTCAAAGTCTGGCCATTCTTGCTTCCAAGGAGCATTTCGGCTGCACTTCCTCCAGGACAGATCTGTTAGTTTTTAGCAGTCCATGGTACTTTCAG
>NW_006921801.1:4484214-4484769 GCF_000298275.1 Orycteropus afer afer
TTAAATCCTTAATTTAATCTGACTCATAGTGACCCCTATGTGTTTCCAAGGCAGTATCACTACGGAAGTAGATTGCCCCACTCCTTCCGAGGAGTGGCTGGTGGGTTTGAACCATCAACCTTCTGGTTAGCAATCAAGATGCCTTAGGCATTATGCCACCAGAGCTCCTTCTTAATTTAATAAATGCTATGAATTAGAATCAACTTGATGGCAATAGATATAGATTAAATAAACATTCTTGTTTATTCAAATCTCTAGAGTAGTTTCCATTGAATATTTGTTAGAACTTGCCCTCAAAATTTTCAAGATTTGTTATTCTTTATGAGAATCCCACTTGAAACTACCAATCCCTGTGGCATAACATAGTCCACAAAGACAATATCCTACTTTGGTGAGTAGTGACTGAGATCTTAAAAGCTTGTGTGCAGCCATCTAAGGTGCAACTAGTTGTCTCTCCCTCTTCAGAGCTAAAAAGAGTTAAGAAATCCAAACAATTAGTCTAAAGGACTAAATGGGCTATGTGAACACCATTCTCCATGAACTTGGGGCTAGAAG
>NW_006921801.1:4485044-4487013 GCF_000298275.1 Orycteropus afer afer
AATCAACCATACAAGATCAAAAGGGCAGCATTTGCCAGGAGAAGAAAACTAAGAAATTTAAAATCAAGTGTGGTATAGTTTCAGGAAAGGTGTGTATTAGGCTTGTATCCTTTCACCGTGTTTTTTCAATATGCATGCTGAATAATCTGAGAATCTAGACTATATGTAGAAGAACATGGCACTAGGATTGGAGGAAGTCTCCTTAACAACCTGAGATATGTACATAACACAGCCTTGCTTGCTGAAATTGCAGATGACTTGACACATTTACAGATGAAGGTCAAAGACTACAGCATTCAGCATGGATTACACCTCAACATAGAGAAAACAAAAATACTCACAACTGGAGCAATAAGCAACATCATGATAAACGGAGAAAAGATTGAAGTCAAGAATTTCATTTTACTTGGATCCACAATCAATGCCCATGAAAGCAGCAGTCAAGAAATTAACAGGATTATACTCTAGACCAAAAATAGATTCAGCTGAGGCTAATCTTGCACAGATACCAGTGATATACCCACAATCCTTACAGAAACAACAGAAGACAGACATAGAGTAATTCCTCACAGACATCCAGACACTGTGGGAGAGAAATCTAATGGATCTACCAACTCAGGACCATAGTACTGGGGGACACCAGACTCAATTAGCACAACAAAATACATAAAAATCTTGTTCCTCATCCTACATTGGTGAGTAGCGACTGGGGTCTTAAAAGCATTCAAGCGGCCATCTAAGATGCAGCTAATGGTCTCCTATCATTGGAAGCAAAGAAGAGTGCCAAAAAATCAAGAGCATTTGGAAGCAATCAGTCCTAGGACATGATGGGCCTCAAGACCAGAAGAAATAGATGGTGCCTGGCTACCAATGCCAACTACTCAGGAAAGGATCAAAACTGGAGATTCTGGAGAGAGTGGGAGGAAAAATGTGGAACAAAATTCAAAACCACAATAATAACCAAGTGATTTACTGGTTGGATGGAGTCTGGTGAGACCCCCAATACTGTGGCCCTGGTATACATTTTGGGCCTGGAATAAAACTCACTCCTAGAGGTTGGCTCTTAGCCCAATAGTAAACAAGATGTACACACAGACCACTCAACCCAGGGTGACACACTCACATACTCTATGGAAATGCAACCCTTGGGAGTAATCGACCACAGGGCACCAGAGGGGCAACATTCACATGGAGGAAATGCAGGACATGCAGAAAAAAAAAAAAAAAGAAAAGAAATTAAATGAGGGGTCGCAATGGGCAAACCTTTAAAATGTTGAAGAGCAAAGATGTCACTTAGAAGACTAAGGTGCACCTGACCCAAGCCATGGTATTTTCAATAGCTTCATGTGCATGTGAGAGCTGGAAGACCACAGAAGAATTAATGCATTTGAGTTGTGGTGTTAGCATTTGGTGTTGAATGTACCATAGAATAGTGACTGTACCACTGCTAGAAGAATGAAGAAATCTGCCTCAGAGGAAGTACAGCCAGAATTCTCCAAAGAAGCAAGAATGGCCAGACTTTGTCTCTGGTACTTTGGTCATGTTAGAAGGGACCAATCCCTGGAGCAATACTTGATAAAATAGAGGGTCAGTGAAAAAGGGAAAGATGCTTAACACAGTGGCTGCAATGACTGGCTTAAGCATAGCAAGGATTGTGAGGATGGTGCAGGACTGGGCAACGTTTCATTCTGTTGTACATAGAGCTGCTGTGAGGTGGAATTGACTCAATGGCACCTAACAGCAAAGCTAAGAAGGCAGGAAGGCATAAGAAAGGACAAAAGGAAATGGTAGGACTTCTGGTAAGATGGAGGAATAGGCAGACAAGTGACACAGATCCTCTTCAACAAAGACAAGAAAAACCAATGGACAGAGATACAGAAGATAATCCCAGAGCCCTGAGCTTTGAAAGAAACTATACAAAAGTGGATTAGGCACCAACTAGTGGAAAAACCTGAATGAAAACAGTGAG
>NW_006921801.1:4487918-4488518 GCF_000298275.1 Orycteropus afer afer
TGCACCATTATCCCACACTCTCAGTAGCCATTCCCATATATATTCTCTAGGTTTCTGTTTGTACATGTTAGCAAAATCACTTAAGTCTTTTTGAGTATAGTGTATCACCTCCTCAGTCACACTTTCTATTTCACCTCTTGGGGCCCGTTTGGACTTGACTTTAGTTATGGGTCTCGTAAAAAGTGGGTGGTTGAGGCAGTTCCTGAGAGCATTCAGGAATGTCTTCCGTGGCCTCTTCCTCAAACAATGACCCCACAGGACCAGTTTGGCTAGTCCCCTCAAACTGAGGGGGAGGGGATAATGGTTTTACAGTAATCTGTTCAGATGGGAGGGGTTCAATAGAATTTACAGGCTCCATATCCTAATCTTCCTGATCATCTGTCCATATGTCCCCATTCCAGGTTGCAGGATCCCAGTTTTTTCCAATCAATGCCCTCACTTTAATGGCAGACACCGTCTGTCATTACAACTGCTGTTGTAATTCAGCTACTCTTACAATAAGACTCTGGGTTTGGTTTTCAGCGATATCAGCTCTGTTACTAGAAGCTATAAGGCTTTCTTTCAGAGCGCAGCTGGAAGCATTGAGGTCATTTATGTGGC
>NW_006921801.1:4492848-4493425 GCF_000298275.1 Orycteropus afer afer
TGCTGTGTACCAAGACACCACAAATAGTAGTTTAAAATCACACAAATATATTATAGTTTCTGTGAATCAGGAGTCCAGCATGTTTTTGCTGGGTCCTCTGTCCAGAGTCTTACAAGACTGAAATTGTGATGTTGGCTGGTTATATCCTCCCCTGAAAGTCTGACTAGGGAAAGATCTATTTCCAAGCTCCCATAGGTTGCTGGCAGAAGTAGTTTCAGGATCCACAGGAGATGGCCCATGGAGTGTGAGATTGCTGAGTGCCTTTGGGCAAGAGGCTTGCTGGCAGAATGAGGTGCCTCTGGGCACTTGGCAGAGCTAGCCTCACCCATCCACTGAGCAAGAGAGCTGAGTGCCTTTGAGCTGAGGCTTACTGGTGGAGTGGGGTGCCTCCAAAGCACTATTGGGGGAGCTAATGCATTTGAATTCTGCATTTGTAGCAAAAAGGGCTTTGTAACATTTACTCAAACAGGGCAGAGGCTAGACAGGCCCAAGAGGTCCCAGAGGCCCAAGGGGTCAAGGGCCAGTGAGAGGCCTGCCTGTGGACATGACTGAGAAGAGGTTGTCTTGATTGAAGAAT
>NW_006921801.1:4493625-4494824 GCF_000298275.1 Orycteropus afer afer
TTTGACCAATGAGAAACAGGAGACTGGAAGGAGGGGCCAGGTAAATTCCCTCTTATTTCTCCTTCCCTTGGACTATTCTGAGGTCTGTCTGGATATGTCCCAAATACCTGAGCATAAGCACCTGATGAGTGACTTGTGAATTTCTTCATGACTCATTATGAAGTCGTGGCCTGCACTGTAATGCATCTTCTTGTCATACCTCTTATTCTTCCCTAACTCACTTCCCGTGTTTCTCACTCTCTTGCTTTCCTGGGTTTTCACTTCCCCAAAAACCTCAACATTTAATCCTTACCTCAGGCTCTGTTTTCCAGGGTATCTGGGCTAATAAAAGTGCTTTTAATATATTAAAATTACTGCTGAGATACATCATATAAGATCCTAAAATGGTCTTTACTGGATTTCCAGTATAATTTTTAAATGCATGTAAATGTTAATATTTTATATATTTGAAATATTAAAAAACAAAATCAACTCATATAAGTTCCTTTCCCTTCAGCAACTTATACACTTCAGTAGAGAGAAAAAGATTCTTAAAATAACTGACTAATTTCTTTAAGCAATATGCTAAAAATTTTATGGCTGTTTAATAATTAAGTAAATAGATGATGATAGTGGGAGCATGGTGGGATCCACTGTTGGAATGAGAAGTTACTGACAAAGGGAGATAGAGGAGGCTAGAATGATCCATGTGTTCATAGATTAGAATTAGAGACACTACTATGAACTCATATTTAACTTAATATAGATACAGATGGTTACACATAGGAGTATTTATAAATATACGTATATATTTAACTTAGTATACACATATATGGAATTAACACCCATGGAAGCAGCAGTCAGGAAATCAGATTTCATATTGCATTGAGCAAATTTGCTGCAAAAGACCTCTTTAAAGTGTTGAAGAGCAATGATGTCACTTTGAAGACTAAGGTGCTCCTAACCCAAGCCATGGTATTTTCATTTGACTCATATGGATAAGAAAGCTAGGCAATGAATAAGGAAGACCAAAGAAGAATTGATGCCTTTGAATGGTGTTGGCTAAGAATACTGAAAATACCATGGAGTGCCAGAAGAACAAACAAATCTGTCCTGGAAGAAGTGCAGCCAGAATGCTTCTTAGAAGTGACAATGACCAGACTTCATCTCACCTACTTTGGTCATGTTGTCAGAAGGGACCATTCCTTGGAGAAAGATAT
>NW_006921801.1:4495959-4509723 GCF_000298275.1 Orycteropus afer afer
GCTTTCTTTCTACACTGAACCAAAACATATTGTTGACTGCCTTCCACTTTGTATATCATCATTATTATGTTCCACAACAGAGTCGTTTAGTAAAGGATTTTTGCCAATTATTCTTTCTGTCTTCTCTCTGAATATGATTCTTATTATTTGCTTTGCAGCTACTGTTTAGCAGTACCATGGTATATACCTGCTTTTAATATAATAATGACACTTTGAATAATATTCATTCTTTCAGTCTACAGAAAATGTCATCACTTTCATATTGGTGAACATTTTTTCTGCTTGTTTTGGGATAGGACAGACAATTGGTTCATTTGGATGGTCATTGTGCTTTGCATGAAAACACACAAATAATTCAGTGGTATAAAGCTACTATTTAACAGTGTTTTGAAAAGGACAACACAGTGAGAACTAGAGAAGAAGATTGGTGGATGAATAGGACTCAGTTTCAAAGATTCTTCATATTTCCTATTCACACTTCTCATGTTTGGTTACTTGGGGAAATGAGTATACTCACCAATTCGCTTATTCCAGCTTGAATAGACTTACATTCTGTATTTGCTCTGGATTTCTGTTCATTCTTTATGTTTGTGTTGCTCTTCTAAATTACAGTGTTTGTATTGCTGTTTTCATTACATTTATACTTCAATAAACCACTTTTAAGCTGCTGTTTCAATTTTGTGAATTGGACATAAAATGCAACAGAGAGTCATTTCAAAAAGTGCAAACTCAACAAATATAAACACAATTTAAATGACATGAAAATATATTCACTGAGATAAAATATACTCACATTAATTGAATGTAAACAGAAGCAAACTGATCAAAGTAGTTCTTGTAACATATCTGCAACTTTAACAACACAGTGACTTTTAAGCATGAAATGGGGTTGATAGGAAAAGACTATGTTATTATATGAATATATATTTTAATATGTTTGTGTAACAGTGTATTAGGTTTTGCCTGAGACTTTAAGGTATGATAATTTTCAGACCGTAAGGCAGATCATAATGTAGAAACTTTAAAGCAGGTGCTCTGGAATCAGTAGAAATTTCTGCATTGATGGAAATGTTCTATATCTGTGCTTTCTAGTATGGTAGCTACCTACCACATGTGACTTCTGAACACTTGACATATGGCTAGTATAAATGAATTTTTATTTTATTTGCCTTTGATTAGTTTAAATGTAAACAGCACAGTTCAGTGCAAATTTAGATGACTCTTCAACTCTTTCACCCACACCTAGAGTACAGATAGGTTGAGAGGATTGGAAAGGGCTGTGTGGTAGAGCCAAAAGAGTAGGGCTAGGGAGTGGTTGCCTCTCACCGAAGCCTAATGTTCAAGCTATGTTCAAGAAATCTAAAAAATGAGAGAGGGACTGGTTAGTTTACTGAAACCAAACCTAACCCACTGCCATCGAGTTGATTCCAACTGATAGCAACCCCCATAAGGTTTCCAAGCCTGTAAATCTTTACGGAAATAGATCGCCTCATCTTCCTCCTTCTCTTGGATGGTTTTGTCTCCTTTGCTATTTCCCTTTCAGGCATCAGCCACTGGCGCAGTTGTCCATGCAGCCCTTCATGAGCAGGGCCGATTTTTAGGTTCATTCTCAGGTACTAACACCACTGAGAAATACTCAGGCTGTCCGTGCTATCAGGATAACTGACAGTCCGCAGCTCCATTTGTTTCCTTACTCCCTGTTTTCATTCAGGTTCTTCTACTAGTTTGTGTTTAATTCACTTCTGTATCCTTCCTTTCAAAGCTTAGGGCTCCAGGATTATCTTCTGTATCTGTGTCATTGGTTTCTCTTTTCTTTGTTGAAGTTGGTCTGTGTAGCTTGTCTGTCTATTCCACCATCTTACTGGAAGTCCAAAACTGGTGGGTTTGAACTTTTATCTTTCTGGTTAGCATCCAAATGCCTTACCCACTACATCACCAGAGCTCTCTTATTTGCCTATAGGTATGTAAAAATTTATCGGGGCCAAGAATGACTGTTTCCCAAGGCCTAGATGTGGGAGAGATGTTGTACCTTCCCCAGATTCTGACTGACAGGGCTTCCTAGATGGGCAATCAGGGCCTAGGAGAGACACTGAAGATATCACCAGATTTCTAGGGACTGTAGAAGGATAAAGGTACCAGATACTGATACTTGATTGCTCAGATCAAGGAATCTAGAGGTAAAAGGTCTTCCCTGATTGAGAAGTCTCTGAGACCATGAGAAGAGCTAGCTTAAGGGGACAGACCAACATCCTGGGAATGGCAGAGTGAGAAGATGAGAGAAACCTTGTTGGAAACATGGAGCCCCTGAATTTCTCAACTATAGAACCCTTTTAAGTCCAGACATCTTGTGTGTGAAATGACAAATATCTTTATTGTTTAAGCTACTTTTCCATAGCTTGTATTCAAAGGCATCCAAGACAAAACAAATATCATCTAGTCTCTCCTTTGTTTCACACACACACACACATACACACACACAAATAAATAAAAACAGTAAATATATGGAAAAGAGATAATCTCAATATAGGATAGTACTTTATATCCAATTATGAACTCTGGTAATGCAGTATTAAAGCATTTGGCTGCTAACCAAAAGGTCAGTGGTTCATGCCCACCAGCTCCTCCTTGGGAGAAAGATGAGGCAGTCTGCTTCCATAATGATTTACAGCCTTGGAAACCCTGTGGAGCAGCTGTACTCTGTCCCATAGGGTCACTATGAGTTGGAATGGGAGCTCTAGTAGCATAGTGCCTAGGGCACTTGACTGCTAACCAGAAGGCTGGCGGTTCAAATCCACTAGCCACTCAGAAGGCAGGTTGGGCAATCTACTTCCGTAGTGATACTGCCTCGGAAACCCAAGGAGGGGTTGCTATAAGTGGGGTCCAACTCGATGGCACATAACAACAATAAAAACAACAACATGAGTTGGAATTGACTCAATGGCTGTGGGATTGGGTTTTGGTTATATTCAATTAACTTAGTTTAAGTAAAAACTTGATATAGTCTCCCAGGTTTTCTTATTGGCTGCAGACCCAGTGAAAGCTTCACTATGGCATTTGGGAAGCACTGGTCTAGGCTAGTGCTAGACACAATGTGCTGTTCATGGACTAGTGCCATTTTATACAAACTGTTTTTACTCGTCTGTAATAAGTTAAGTATAGAAATTGAGAATAAGTATTTAGGAATTTTTATAGTATTTAGAAACTTGACAGAGTCATTTTAAGTCTTTTCCATATAATTTAAAAAACTGGGACTTACACTTTGTATGCCTTTGTTTTTCAAAATTTAAATACATGTAGAGATATTGAGAGTAAGTATTTAGGACTTTTTATAGCTTTTAGAAACTTGACAGACTCATTTTATGTCTTTTCCATGTAATAACTTAACAAATTGGGACTTATACTTTGTATGCCTTTGTTTTTCAAATTTTAAATACACTTTTTATTTGAGAACGGTTTTCGACTTACAGAAAAATTACAAAGATAGTACAGAGAGTTCCCATGTACATCAGTCAATTTTCCCCTAGTAATGTCTCACACTAGTATATTTGTTATTAGTGAACCAATATTGATAGGAGACTCTGGTAGCATAGTGGCTAAGGCACTTGACTGCTAACCAGACGGCTGGCGGTTCAAACCCACTAGCCACTCCTTGGAAGGAAGGTTGGGCAATCCTACTTTCGTAGTGATACTGCCTCGGAAACCCAAGCAGGGGTTGCTATGAGTCAGGTTTGACTCGACGGCACATAACAACAACAACATTATTATAAAGCTCATAATTTATTCAAACTGCCATAGGTTTTACCCAATGTCCTTTTTTCTCTTCCAGGATACAACATTACATTTAGTTGTCTTGTCTGTCTGTTTAGGCCCCTTTGGGCTGTGACAGTTTTTTCAGATTTCCTTTGTCTTTGATGTCCTTGACAGTTTTAAGGCGTGTTGGTCAGGTGTTTTGTAAAATGTCCCCCAGTTGTTATGTATCTGATATTTCTCTCATAATTAGTATGTCCTTTCTTTTTATTTAATTTTTCTAATGCAGTAACTTATTTTTATTGTATTTTTCAAAAATATCACTCTGCAACAGATTAAGGACAAAACCCTGGTTTCTTCCCATATCTAACCTGAGAAGCACTGATCTAAACTACTATTGTCCCAGCTTGAGCATTTTAACTCTCCAATAAATTCTCCTAATGAAATCTATGGTTTATCTTTGGATATGGTACTGTTTTTGAATCAAAATACTGAATTTTAGATTTCTAAATTTGAATCTTAAGGAAAAATAAATTACCTTTAAAAGATTCTCTTTTAGGCTATCTGTATTATGTAAGTCAATCCTTGATGCCTTACAAACATTAGAAAGAACACACACAAACTCCCAACAGGGAAGAAAATGTGAAGTTTTTGAATAAGATCTTTATCAGGAGCGTGTTATAAAAATCTAAGCCAGAAGTACTAGTAGTATAGAAGTATTATAAACTAGAGGATAGCATACCATGGATATTTATCTCATTCTCTTTTGTTTTGGCTAGGCATCAGATATTTTTGCTTTTGTTTCTCCTTCTCTTCACTAATACCATATAGCAAATACCTTGAATATTGAGCACTGTTCTTTTTTCATTATATCACATTACTCAGGGGATTATCACTTTCATCTTCCATCTTTTTTCTTAATGTCTCCACTGATAAACTTGTTCTGATGACATAAGCAGTTCTCTAAAGTTTGCTTCTCTTAGGGATTCTCTCTTTGATCTTTACGTCTGAAAACCTGGCTATAATGAGCCTGCTTTGGACTTTGATGATAAAAGCCTCACTCACTATGCATTTCCTCGCTGGAACTTGATACTGCCAGTTGCAAGATTTGTGTTAAACAATGTATGTATAAACTATTTTATGCCACTTCCTTCTATTTATTTTTGTAATTCATGAAAATATACTCCATGTTTTTCTTTGTTTACTACTGTAGCCTTTCATTTTTGGTTTAGATCTACTTTTTTACTTTTGAAGATTTTAAGTTCATTTTAAAAGGCTAATTCCAATTTCTTGCCTCACTGTGATGGATACAGCCATAAGCTTGAGTTCACTTTCATTGGTAGACCAGTAAATTGAGTAGCTAATGAGATACTTGAACAATACACTTTCTGAAATCTTTTGAATCTCTTCTTTAAAATTGTTGTAACACTGTCCTTGAGGAGCTCTGGTAGCATAGTGCCTAAGGCACTGGACTGCTAACCAGAAGGCTGGTGGTTCAAACCCACCAGCCACTCCTCAGAAGGAAGATTGGGCAATCTGCTTCTTTATGACTGCCTCAGAAACCTAATGAGGGGGTCACTGAGTCAGATTAGACTCGATGGCAGTGAGTAATACTGTCCTTACCTGTCCTCAATCTCAATATAACAGTTGAGAATGAAGAAAAACTCATATAGTCCATCTTTTCATTCATTCAGTAATGTTCATGTACAAGATAATTGCTCCCTCAACATTGATACACTTTCTTGAAAGATAACTTGCTCCTGTTTATTATGAGCAGATACATAAGTAATCTCAGCAGCTTCTCTCTCTCTCTCTTTTTGTCATTGTAAATATATCTTCCACACAACTTTTGTGCCAATTCAATTTTTTATAGGTATACAACTTACTGACAATAATTACAGTAAGTTGGGCAACTGTGATAGTTGGAACTCTGTGTCAGCTTGGCTGGACTACAATTCAGTGTGGTTTAAGCAGTTGTGATGTGGGTTATTCCCATGATGGGATCAGATGTATATGCTTTGGGCAGCAATCCATTGAAAGGGAGTTTCCCTAGGGGTGTGGACTGCTTCCAATATATTTATGGACATCCTGGGAAAAGAGACACTCTTCTGTGGATTGGCACCCTGTTGTGCTGCCTACAACTGCCCATTAGCGAGCAATCCACCATTTGGTCTGGAGATCTTGGATTCATCATTCATTGGAGTCAACAGCCAGTATACTGCGTGCCAACCTTGAACTTATCAGCCCCTGCAGTTGTGTGAGTTGAGAAAAGCCTCCAGATTGATGTTTGATCCAAGAACTTGGGACTTGACAGCTTCTATAAGTGTGTGAGCCATTTCCTAAATTTCTCTTTCTCTATATGTATATATAAGCTTTACTGTTTTTGCTTCTCTAGAGAACCCAGCCTAACACATTTGGTACCAGGAGTGGTTCTAGAGAGACAAAATCAAAAGGATGGGCCTCCTTAATTGGGTGTCACCGATTCTGTTCTGGTTTTCCAATCTGATTAATTGTAAAGGCACTGGTGACTCTGCCTCCATTAGTAAAGAGGGCCCTGCTAATCCATGGCATGAGGTGGCAACATTAATAGGCAAAATAGCACCACCAATAGATCAAGTACTTCTGACAAGTGAGGCTTTGGGTGATCACATCTTTGATACTTTTCCGCAATTTTGTCAGCATGAGGAATATAAGGAAGCTGGTTGGTTGGTCCTACTTATGCTAAACAAAGTGGTGAAAGAACAAGATGAGTTCAGGGCTGCTGAGTCACAGCTCAAGTGCCACATAAAAGACCTCAACGTTTCCAATGTGCTCTGAAAGAAAGATTTATTTCTTCTAGTTATAGAGCTAATATTGCTGAAAATGAAACCCATAGTCTTATTGTAAGGGTGGCTGAATTACAACACCAATTAAATTGCCAACCCAGAATCGTGTCTGAAGTTAAAGTAAGGGCATTGATTGGGAAAAATGGGATCCTGAAACCTGAAATGGGGACATATTGGCAGATAGTCAGGAGGATCAGGATATGGAGCCTGTAAATTCTGTTGAATCCCTCCCATCTGAAGAGCTTACTGTAAAACCATTATCCCCTCTACCTGAGTTTGATGGGATTAATCCAACTGTTCCTGCTAGGTCATTGCCTCAGGCTGAGGCCATGGAAGACATTGCTAAATGTTCTTAGGAACTTTCCCAACCACCCATTGTTGCTGCTAGACCTGTAACTAAACTTAAGTCCAAGTGAGCCCCAAAAGGTAAAATAGAAAGTGTGACAGAGGAAGTGATACACTACACCCAAAAGGACCTACTTGATTTTGCTAATGTACAGACAGAAACCAGGAGAATATGTATGAGAATGGCTACTGAGGGTGTGAGATAATGGTGCTAGGAATGTAAGATTGGATCAGTCTGAGTTTATTGATTTAGGCCCACTAAGTATGGATTCTTTATTCAATGTTTCAGCTTGAGAGGTTAGGAAAGGATCTAATAGTTTATTTAGTTGGCTTACTGAAGAATGGATTATGCGGTGGCCTACCTTAAGTCAAGTTGAAGTACCAGACCTGCCTTGGTATAATGTAGAAGGTATCCAGAGGCTTAGGGAAATTGGCCTGTTAGGATGGATTTATCAGATTAGACCCCTAAAGCCAGAAATGGAGAGTCCAGAGGACATGCCTTTCACCAGTACTGTGAGGAATAAATTTGTGAAGGGAGCCCTAGCATCCTTGAAGACTGCTGTGATTGCTATTTTATGGAAACTGGATTTGACAGTAGGAACTTCCCTAATTGAACAAAGACACTTAACTATGATGGGGCTGATTGGACCCCGTGGTAGTAGGGCTAAGTGACAGCAGTTAATAGACAAAGACAAGGTGGGCGTGGTTACCATAATGGACAGCAGAGTTGGAACAGTAATCAGAATATTCTGCCTCTTGTAGAATTATGGCATTGGCTACTTAGTCATGGTGTTCCTAGGAGTGAAATACATAGCAAACCTACTAAATATTTACTTGATCTGCATAGACAGAATTTTAGGTCATGTGAACAGCAGCTTAGGTTGAATCACCAGAATGTAGAGTCATGGCTTCTCAATCAATTCCCAGACTTGAGTCAGTTGACAGACCCCCAACCCTTGAATGAAGGTGAGGCTGGGTCTCCTTGAGGAAGGACCCCACTACATTGCCAAAAATTTATAATGTTAATTTTTTTCTCCCAGCCTTCCCCAAAGGGATCTGAGGCCTTTTACAAGAGTGACTGTTTATTGGAGAAAAGGAAAAATCATCAGACTTTTCAGGGATTACTGGACACTGGCTTTTGAACTGACACTAATTCCAGGAGACCTAAAGTGTCATTGTGGCCCACCAGTCAGAGTGGGGACATATGGTGGTCAAGTTATTGATGGAGTCTTAGCTCAGGTGCATCTCACAGTGGGTCCAGTGGGTCCCTGAACCCATCCTGTAACTGATTTCCCCAGTTCCAGAATGCATACTTGGCATAGATATACTGAGAAATTGGCAGAATTCCCACATTGGGTCCCTGACATGTGGAGTAAGGGCTATTATGGTAGGAAAAGCCAAGTGGAAACCATCAGAACTGCCTCTACCTAGAAAAATAGTAAACCAAAAGCAATACTGCATCCCTGGAGGGGTTGCAGAGATTACTTCCACCATTAAGGACTTGAAGGATGCAGGGGTGGTGATTCCTACCATGTTGTGGTTGTTGTTATGTGCTGTCAAGTTGGACCCAACTCATAGCGACCCCTCCTTGGGTTGTCGAGGCAGTATCATTATGGAAGTAGATTGCCCAACCTTCCTTCTGAGGAGTGGCTAGTGGGCTTGAACTGCCAGCCTTCTGGTTAGCAGTCAAGTGCCTTAGGCATTATGCTACCAGAGATGCTGATTCCTCCCATATCACCATTTAATTGGCCTATTTGGCCTATGTGAAAAATAGATGGATCTTGGAGAATGATAGTAGATTATTGTAAACTTAATCAAGGGTGACTCCAATTGCAGTTGCTGTTCCTGATGTGGTTTCATTGCTTGGGTAAATTAGTACATCTCCTGATACTTGGTATGCAGCTATTGATCTGGCTAATGCCTTTTTCTCAATACCAGTTTCAAAGGATCATCAGAAGCAGTTTGCTTTCAGCTAGCAAGGCCAACAATATACTTTCACAGTGCTTCCTCAGAGCACTGTGTCATAATTTAGTCCATAGGGATCTTGATCGCCTTTCCCTTCCACAAGACATCACACTGGCCCATTAAATTGATGACATTATGCTGATTGGACCTAGTAAGGAAGATGTATTGATGAGTCTAGACTTATTGGAGAGACAACTGCGTGCTAGAGTGTGGGAAATTAACCCAACAAAATTCAGGCACCTTCCACATCAGTGAAATTTCTAAGGGTCCAATGGTGTGGAGCATGTTGAGCTATTCCTAGTAAAGTGAAGGATAAGTTATTGTATCTGGCTTCCCCCACAACTAAAAAGGAGGCACAATGTCTGGTGGGCCTCTTTGCATTTTGGAGGCAACATATCCCTCCTTTGGGTGTATTGCTTCAGCCTATTTATCAAGTGACTTGGAAAGCTGCTAGGCTCAAGCAGGACTTGAAGGCACAAGTAAGTTGCATGAGGAAATGGCCCAAATGCCTATGGTCTTCACTCCATTCACATTACCTTCTCTCTCCCAGTCTGCACCTATGGCTTTATGGGGAGTTCCTTAAGATCAGTTGACTGAGGAAGAGAAAACTCGTGCCTGGTTTACAGGTGGTTCTTCATGATATGCAGGCACTACTTGAAAGTGGACAGCAGTGCCACTGCAGCCCCTTTCTGGGACTTCTGTACAGGACAGTGGTGAAGGGAAATCTTCCCAATGGGCAGAACTTCATGCTGTGTATCTGGTTGTTCATTTTGCATAGAACAAGAAATGGCCAGATGTACAATTGTATACAGATTCATGGGCTGTAGGTAATGGCTTGTCTGGATAGTTTGGGACTTGGAAGGAGCATGATTGGAAAATTGATGACAAGGATGTATTGGGAATAGGTATGTGGATAGATCTCTCTGAATGGGCCAAAGGAGTAAAGATATTTGTGTCTCCTGTGAATGCCCACCAAAAGGTGACCTCGGCAGAGGAGGACTTTAACAATCAGGTGGATAGGATGACATGTTTAATGGAAACCAGCCATCCTTTTCCCCCAGCTACTCCTGTCATTGCTCAGTGGGCTCATGAACAAAGTGGCCATGGTGGCAGGGATGGAGGTTATACATGGCCTTCCACTTACCAAGGCTGATTTGGCTACCATCACTGCTGGGTGCCCAATCTGCCAGCAGCAGAGACCAATACTGAGCCCGCAATCTGGAACCATTCCTTAGGGGTGATCAGCTAGCAACCTGGTGGCAGGTTGATTACATTGGACCACTTCCATCATGGAAAGGACAGTGTTGTGTCCTTACTGGAATAGATACTTATTCTGAATATGGATTCGCCTTCCCTGCACACAACGCTTCTGCCAAAACTACCATCCGTGGACTTACAGAATGCCTTATTCACCATCATGGTATCCCACACAGCATTGCTTCAGATCAAGAGACTCACTTCACAGCAAATGAAGTGTGGCAATGGGCCTATGCTCATGGAATTCACTAGTGTCATCATGTTCCCCATCATCCAGAAGCAGCTGGCTTGACAGAACGATGGAATGGCCTACTGATAACACAATTACAGAGCCAGCTAGGTGGCAATACCTTGAAGGGTTGGGACAATGTTCTCTGGGAGGCTGTATATGCGCTAAACCAGCATCCAATATATGGTTCTGTTTCTCCCATAGCCAGGATTCATGGGTCCAGGAACGAAGGGGTGGCTATAGGGTGACTACCCTATACTGAACCTATACTCTGTGGGTCTGGAGATCTTAGTCCCAAAGGAGTAACATTCCCACCTGGAGACACAATACTGATTGCGTTGAATTGGAAGTTAAGAATGCCACCTGGCCATTTTGGCTTCCTCATGCCTCTGGATCACCAGACAAAGAAGGGCATTACTGTACTATCTGGTATGATAGATCCTGATTACCAAGGGGAAATTGGATTGACCTTATATAATGGAGGTAAAGAAAAATATGTCTGGAATACAGGAGATTCTTTAGGATGTCTCTTAGTACTACCATGCCCTGTTATTAAAGTCAATGAAAAATTACAGCAACCCAATTCTGATATGACTACTAATGGCCCAGACCTTTCAGGAATGAAGATTTGGGTCACCCTACCATGCAAAGAACCACGACCAGCTGAGGTGCTTGCTGAGAGCAAGGGAAATATGGAATGGGTGGTGGAAGAAGGTAGTTCTGAATATCAGCTATGACCACATGACCAGCTGCAGAAACGAAGACTGTGATTGTTGTATTTCTTCACTGTATATGTGCATCAAATATTTTTGTTTCCTTCTTTTATGAAGTGTGAAATGTAAACAAGGTTAATGTGTTTTGGTTGTACATGTGTTAGTGTATCACGTTAGGCACAAATATGACTTTATAATTGTTCTTATTTAGAGATTATATATGGTTAAGAAGGTATGTACAATTGCCAAGTTGACAAGGGGTGGACTGTGATAGTTGGAGCTGTGTGTCAACTTGGCTGGACTACAAGTCTGTGTGGTTTAAGCAGTTGTGATGTGGGTTATTCCCGTGATGAGATCAGGTATATATGTTTTGAGCAGTCAATTTGTGAAAAGGTAGTTTCCCTAGGGGTATGGTCTGCTTCCAATATATTTATGGACATCCTGGGAAAAGTCCACTCTTCTGTGGATTGGGATCCTGTTGTGCTGCCTACAACTGTCTGTGAGTGAACAATCCACCATTTGACCTGGAGATCTTGGATTTGTCATTGGTTAGAGTCAACAGCTGGTATGCTGCCTGCCAACCTTGAGCTCATCAGCCTCTGCAGCTGTATGAGTTGGGAAAACCTCCAGCTTAACATTTGATCCAAGAACTTTGGACTTGCCAGCTTCTATAAGTATGTGAGCCATTTTCCTAAGATAAATTTCTCTTTCTCTATATGTATATATATGGTTTACTGGTTTTGCTTCTCTGGAGAACCCAGCCTAACACAGCAACTCTACCCTTAATATGATGTTTTCACCACTATTAACCACCCCTACCCCCACCCCATTCTTCTTCCTTTCTACACTTGATAAGTACTAATAAACTACACTTGCCTTTTCTTGTCTTTTTATATAAGTGAGGTCATAAATATTTGTCTTTTTGGCTTATTTTGCACAACATGTCTTCAGTCTCCATCTGTAGTGTAGCATGTATCAAGACTTCATTTCTTCTACTGGCTGATTAGTATTCTATTGTGTGTATGCACCACATTTTGTTTATCCATTCATCTGTTGAGACATTTAGATTGTTTTCACCTTTTTGCTATTGTGGATAGTGCTACAGTGAACATTGGTGTACAAGTCTCTTTTGAGTCTCTGCTTTCAAGTCTTTTGCATATATGCCTAGGAGTAAAATGGCTGGGTCATATGGTAGTTCTTTTGTAGTTTTTTTGGGAGCCACCATATTGTGTTCTATAATAGCTATACCATTTTGCATCCCTACCAGCAATGAATAAATGTTCTAATTTCCCCATATCCTCACAAACATTTGTTATTTTCTGATTTTTTTTTCAGTTTAGCCATTAGTGGGAGTGAAATGGTATCTCATTGTGGTTTTGATTTGCATCTGTCTGATGGGTAATGACACTGACCATCTTTACATGTATCTGGTGGCCATTTTATTATCCTCTTTGGTGAAATGTCTACTCAATTCATTTGCTCATTTCATGATTGGGTTATTTGTCTTTTTGTTGTTAATTTTTAAATGTCTTACTGAAATGATTTTTTTCCTAAACATGTTGCCTTAGAATCTTTTTATTTCTTTGCTGTGATTATGGCTGTATCCTCCCTGATGTAGAACTCTGAGTTTCACATATCTGTCATGATTGATTTATTTCTGTCTGTGTCTCATTTTAGGTACTTTAGAGAATGACAAATTATATGTTCTCTTGTATATCTAACCAAATGTAATTTTGTCACATTGAGTTGTTTGCTTGTTCATCCATTCATTCATTTATTCATATGTTCACCCAATATTTATAGGGATCTACTATGAGGCAGTGCTAGTGCTAGATATTAGAGATAAAGTGGTGAAGACAGATTAGATGCCTGAGTTTATGTAACTTTTGGTTTAGTGGGAAAGAGACAAATGAAATGCACATATGCATATATAATTAAAAATGAAAGTGTGATCATCACTGTGAAAAATAAGTACATTTACAGTTACTCTAGTTTGGAATTGGGGTCCACAGTCTTCCTTAAGGAAGTGACGTTTAGACTGAGACTTGAGGCATAAGAGGAGTTGGCCAGGAGAGATGGAGAGAAAGAGCTTTCCACAATGAACCTATATACTCAGTGGATTTGGCTCCTTTGCTTTTTCCTTTAGCCTGGAAGAGTTTATTCGTTCAATTAGTATTGAGAATCTATGTGCCAGGCAGAGACAAAAGTTTGTGTGTTGAAAAAATGATGTTATACTAAATACTCATTAGTGATGTAGGAAAACAGTTTTATTTATGATTTTGAGATCATTTCTGACTTTAGAGTTCATTTCTCCTCTTCTTCACTTTAGTAACAGATGAAGAAAACTCAAGCAAAAACACTAAAGACACTTAGAAAGATGTAAGGGATTATAAAGATGTAAAAGATGATAATCTTGGACTTATCAATAATTCTCCCTGGCCCTTGGTTTCTTCATCTTTAATATGATGTTCTGGTTACCTAGTGCCACTCTGACAGGAATATACCACAAATGGGATGGCTTGAACAAACAGGAGTGCAAAAAGGACAAGGAGGCCACGTGTTCTGACCTCCTCTAATCCCACAATAAGAAGACAGAATCACCATCAATAGCCCAAGGCCTATTCCTGTGAGGCCAGACATGCTGCCTCCCTCCAGCCCTTTCTCCAACTGTTCCTCCCAAAGC
>NW_006921801.1:4510058-4511785 GCF_000298275.1 Orycteropus afer afer
TGTGCCATGACCAACAGAAATAACCCAGGTGGATAACATTTACAATCAGGAGCTCCTCAGTTGCTCATTCCACCACTGAGTTTACAATGACTTATGGGTAGAAAAGCCATACTAAGTAATTTACTACACTGCAAGGAGTTTATTCTCTTATACTTTGGATGGCTAGAAGTCCGAGTTCCAAGTGCCGGGCTCTGGGGGCTGGGTGAAAGCCCCTCAGCCTCGGGCTTCAGCTCTGCCTCTTGCTCCCAGCCCACTGAAGCTAGAGGCATCTCTTCACTGAGGCAGCTACTGGCTGCTGAGGCTAATAAGCTCAAGGTCGACAAATAAAATTGCATAGTCCCGATGTTACCAAACCACATGCATGACAAGCCATTAATTCAAGCTTGTTGAGAGTCCCAGAACATGGCAGGCTGCTGAACCACGACACGACTACACACAGGGTCCATGGGTGCCATAAGCTAGAGACCATTCCCAAAGCTGTTTCTTATATACGGGAAGCAGACCACACACCCAAAGCAGCTACTCAGCTGCTTGTGATAGGTCCCACCATGGAGCTGATTGCCAGTCTTATCACAGGGAATAACTACCACCAGCTGCCCAGCCACTTAACCAGGCCTAGCCAAGTTGACACACAAACTTAACTACCACATATGACAAGGTTGAACTAGATATTGTGTAAGCCTTCTCCCATCTTCAAGTTTTGGTCATTAGAACTTTAGTACTTGAAGTGTTTTTGTGCAGGAGAAATAATCCTGGCAGCATTATTACTTGGAGTGTTTTACAAGAAATATATAAATAGATGACTTCTGTGAATATAGTTTTGAATTATATGAAGATGTTTGCAAGATCTTAATTTAATTTAGCTATCAGTAAATTTCTTCTCATTATTTATTCCCATCTCAATTCACCAACTGTACTATTGCTTGGAAACTTGTACTCAAGAAACACCAAACTAATCAACTGTATATTCAGGGATGTGTAATCAGTTACGTAGTTAATTATGTATATAAATTTCTTTTTAAATCTGTTGCTGTTTAAGCTCTGAGATTTAAAATGGTTATTTGGAACTGGAAAGCAAAATTTAGTGCCAGGAATTAGATTTTTTTTTCTCCTCCAGCTCAGTTGCAGAAGATTATATATACACACTAAAATCTTGATCTGGTAATGCAGTTAAAAAATATTATATTTTCCATATAATCCTTTGTGTGTGTGCACACACATCTTGCTCTAAGGGATATGCAAATACCATAAAATGTATCACAATTTTGGCCAGAAAAGAAGCCCCTGGCAACAGACTGACAGAATGATGCAGCATTTTGCCAATTTCAAAACTGCTTCCATTTCTTTTATTATTTTCTGGCTGAAACATGAGCCACCTTCGTCACTCTGCATAGATAGCATCAGCCTGGCTGTTCCCTTATCAAATTAATTAATAAAGATTCCAAATGAGTCATAATTTCATCCAAGGAGTAACTTTGGCAAGGAGGTGACTTGGCTGAACTCTCTTGTTTCTCTTTCTCCAAAGAGAATATTGGTCTTAGAGTTCTGACTACATTTCTGTAACTTATCCCTATGGCCCACCACCTGCCACAGGATAGAATGAGGGGTTTCCCTACTCACTCTAAAGATGACAGCACAGCGAATAAAAGTTTTACTACACTCACATATTTCAGGGGAAATGTAAGTCTAGTAACTTTAAGTGTCCAATGAGTCAGGGTTGGAATACT
>NW_006921801.1:4513960-4514679 GCF_000298275.1 Orycteropus afer afer
GAATATCCTCCTTGGTGAAGTGTCTATTCATGTCTTCTGCCCATTTTTTAATTGGATTGTTTGTCTTTTTGTTATTGAGGTGCTGGAGTTTTCTAGGAGGGTTCTTTCTTTCTTTTGGAACAACTACAGTATAAAATATCCTGGTCAGTAGGATGTCTCTGCTCTCTTGTCATTCGAGAACCCAGGTTCTTCCCGAAGTATTGCTCTGTATCAATACCATCTTCACAATAAAAGAACATGAATTCCAGGTGGAGGGAAGAAGGGAAGAGAGTGTGGAGGGGGCACAGCTCTGTGTCTGATGACCCAGGCTAGTGAGTATACTTATCACTTTTGTTGACATTTCGTTGATGGGAACTTAGTCACGTGACCACACCTAATGTGGCAGTTTGCAAACTGGTCACAGTCCATCACTCCATCCTATGTCCAAGCCCTTTGCAATGGGATTTTTCTACTCCTCCTATTGAGAGGTAGAGTATATTTTTTCTCCTCTTGAATCTGTCCTATTCCTGTGATTTGTTTTTGCCAGTAGAATGTGTCAGGATTGATGTGTCAATTCCAAGCTTTGCTTTTAAGAGGTGTTCCACTTTCTTTCTTAAAATTTTCCTAACTGCCATGTGAACAAGTGGACGAGTCCATGTGAACTAGGTTGCTGGAGGATGAGAGACCTTGTGGAACAGAGATGAGCCATCTCAGCTGAGCCCAGCCCAAACTGATGACCC
>NW_006921801.1:4515053-4530248 GCF_000298275.1 Orycteropus afer afer
ATTAAGTAAATGGCTGCCTGTTGCAGGCTGGGTTCTCTGAGAAGCTGAGATGGAGTTAGGAATGCAAAATGTTTATTTGGGAAAAAAAAAAGGAGGGGAAGGAGACAGTGTTTGGCTAGGGGGACGTCAGAGTATGATGTTCATGACAAGTTTCTACAAATCTATCAAGGAGCTCTAAAGCAAAGATTCCATGAGGGGAGTCCTATGTTGCACAGGTTCCTGGGGGAAGCAAACAGTTGAGTGCTAGGCTACTAGCTAAAGGCGGATGGTTTGAGCCACCCAGATGTACCTCAAAAGGTAGACCTGGCAATCTGCTTCTGAAAAGTCATAGCCTTGAAAATACTATGCAGCAGTTCTACTCCACACACATGGAGCACCATGAGTCAGAATCAATTTAACAGCAACTAACTACAACATTGTGCAGAAATGGCTAGTCCCTGGCACCACTGCCTTGCTCACTCATTGGCGAGAGGCTATCCTGAGATGAGAATGACATCACTTTGAAAGTTGTCAGCTAACTGTACTTCTTGGGATCTAGTAGGGAGTCCTTTTTTGTAGAGGGACCTCAGTGAGACAAGTCCATGTATGCCACATTGTTATTTTAAGCCATCAAAATTTTAGGGTTACTTACTGTGCCGTAAAGGTTAACTGATTCAGATAACTGCAAGGGAGGCTGGGAAAAGTAATTGAGCTGAGAACCATCAGGAAACAAAGGAAAACACTCCCATCCCCTTTTTTTAAGAAAGGGAGTGGAGATTAGGTGTGTGCCACAGGTGACTACAAATGCTTATAACTTAATTTTCATTCTTTAATACTTACCTCATGTAGTTGTGAAAATTAGAGCTAATTATATGTAAAATACCTATTACAGTGCTGAGGGGTAGATTCAGGTTTTGTTGGGCCAAAAGCTTATACAATTTGGGGCTCCCAAATTCTGGTGGCACAGTGGTTAAGTGCTTGCCTGCCAACCAAAAGATTAGTGGTTTGAATCTATCAGCCGCTTCGTGGAAGAATGATGTTGCAATCTGCTTCCGTAGAGATTCTGTCACCTTTGGAAACCTTATAGGGCAATTCTGCTCTGTCCTATAGGGTCACAATCAGTTGGAATCGATTCTATGGCAATGGATTTTTTGGTTTACAAGGAAAAGAATACAATATTACAAAAACAAAATTAGAGAGAGCTATTACATTACGAAGGAGCTCTGGTGGTGTAGTGGTTAAGGCATTTGCCTGCCAAGAGGTCAGTGGTTCAAAGCCACCAGCTGCTCTGTGGAAGAAAAATGAGGCAGTCTGCTTCTGTAAAAATTTTCAGCCTTGGAAACCCAGTGGGGTTTCTATGCATCGGAATCAATTTGAGGGCAGTGAGCCTGGTTTTTGATTTAGTTACAATATTGCAATTGCATCAAGGTCATGAAACAAAATGTATACGAACTGTTGAATGTAAAATAAATTTGTTCCATAAACTTTCACCCAAATCACAATAATTTTTTTTAATTATAAAAAAAGAAAAATTAGGTACAGGGCCTTGGAAAGGGCCCTTGTAAGTTAGAGTCCTGAAGCTAATGCTTCATTAGCTTTACAGCAAACCTTCCCCTGATAATGCCTAATAGAAAGTCGATATATATATTTTTTAAATTGCTATTATTTCTCCAGTGAAAGTAAAATCATATAACCATTAATTTATTATCCAGTCACCATTTGTTTATACAAACAAGCTGTCAGCAAGTTCTCTTAAGTGCAAAATCCATACCGACTGCAAATTCCTTCTGGGGGGTGGGGAATGGGAGGTCCTTATGATGGACAGAGGATATTGAGTCTTTTTGTTTTTCTATCATATGAACCTCCTATGACAGGAGAATTTGCAAACTTAGAAGGTAGAGTCAGGCTTTCCCTGTGGAAGCTGAATATACCAGAAATTCACTTCCCAAAGTCTCTCTTGCAACCAGGGCAGAGGCATAGTATCTATCCATGAGGGCACATAGCCCAGACTTTGAAATAAAAATAATAATGAGAAGCAAGAACCCAGCAGAATCCTGTCTGGTGGCTGTGTGGAGTACAGGAGGGACAGTGTCTCCAGCAGCATTGTCTAGCATCCAGCACCAATGGCATCTTCCTTGTACTTTTTTTGTTGTTGTTATGTGCTGTCGAGTGGTCTCCAACTTATAGTGACCCTTCCTTGGGTTTCTGAGGCAGTATCACTAGGGAAATAGATTGCCCAATCTTCCTTCTGAGGAGTGGGTGGTGGGTTTGAACCACCAACCTTCTAGTTAGCAGTCAAGTGCTTAGGCACTGTGCCACCAGAGCTCCCCTTCCCTGTGTTAGTTGAGTATGGTTCCCGGCCTGGTTCACAGCCTCTCTATTGTGGTTTGGGTGAAAATTTACAAAGCAAATTCATTTTCCATACAATAGTTCATACACATTTTGTTTTATAACATTGATTGCAATCCCCATAATTTAACAGCTTTCTTCTCACTTCCTCCCTGTGGTTATCTTTTCCCTGTGTCCTTCTTTCCTATGCATTCCTGCCCTATGAACTATCTCCCTGTACAAATACTGCCCTTCTGCTCTCCCATGGTTGATTGTTCTAAGAAGTGTTACCTACCTAATGTAATTGTTCACCTTGTAGGACTGTCTATTGTTTGGCTGGGGGCCGTGGGAGTGTGTTCAATTCCAAGCACAAAAGATGACTAGGGGCCATAGTCTCAGGGGTTTCAACAGTCTCTATCAGACCAGTATACCTGGTCTTTTTTTATGATTTTGAGTTTTGTTTCACATTTTTTGCCCACTCTGTCTGGCCTTCTAACAAGCATTCTGGCTGTGCCTCTTCCGAAACAGATTTCTTCATTCTTCTGGCTTGTTGTTGTTGTTGTTGTATGCCGTCGAGTCAACCCCGACTCATAGCGACCCCTCCTTGGGTTTCCGAGGCAGTATCACTACGGAAGTAGGATTGCCCAACCTTCCTTCCGAGGAGTGGCTGGTGGGGCAGTCCATGGTATTTTCAATGTTCTTCACCAGCACCACAATCAAATGCATCAATTCTTTCAGTCTTCCTTATTCATTGTACAGATTTCATATGCATCTGAAGCAATTGAAATACCATGGGTTGGGTCAGGCACACCTTATTCTTCAAAGTGACATCTTTGCTCTTTAAAAACTTTGAAGAGGTATTTTGCAATAGATTTGCCCAATGCAATATGTTGTTTGATTTCTTGACTGTTGCTTCTGTTGACCTTGATTGTTGTTGTAATGTGCCGTCGAGTCAAACCCGACTCATAGTGACCCCTCCTTGGGTTTCCAAGGCAGTATCACTACAGAAGTAGGGTTGCCCAACCTTCCTTCCAAGGAGTGGCTGATGGGTTTGAACCACCAGCCGTCTGGTTAGCAGGCAAGTGCCTTAGCCACTATGCTACCAAAGCTCCCGTTGATATTGATAGTGGATCCCAATAAAACGAAATCCTTGACAACTTCATTCTTCTCCCCATTTTTCATGATGTTGCTTATTGGTCCAGTGTGAGGATTTTTGTTTTTTTTATGTTGAGGTGTAATCCACACTGAAGGCTGTGGTCGTTGATCTTTATCAGTAAGTGCTTCAAGTCAGATTCACTTTCAGCAAGCAAAGTTGTGTAGTCTGCATATCGTAGGAGTTAATGAGTCTTCCTCCAATCCTGATGCCAAATTCCTCTTCACATAGCCCACTTTCTCAGATCATTTCCTTAGCACACAGATTGAGTAAATATGGTGAAAGGTTACAACCTTGATGTACATCTTTCCTGATTTCAAACCACACAGTATTCTTTGTTCTGTTCAAATGACTGCCGCTTAGTCTATGTACAGATTGTGCATAAGCATACTTAAGTGTCCTGGAATTCCCATTCTGAGTAATCTTACCCATAATCTGATGTGATCCATACAATCAAATGTCTTTGCATAGCCAATAAAACACAGGTAAACATCTTTCTGGTATTTTTTGCTTTCAGCCAAGATCCATCTTACATCAGCAATGATATCCCTCATTCTACACCTTGTACTATCCAGTGATATGAATTAATCATGTCGTGGAACTATTACCCATAATCGTTGCCAAATTCCCCATCACTATAAACAGTAACTCACTGCTTCCTAAAGAATAGCTCCCTAAGGAGCCCTGTTGGCACAGTGGTTAGATGCTCGACTGCTAACTGAAAAGTTAATGGTTCGAACCTAAGTAATATTTTCCTTTCTTCCTTCCCTTCCTGCTAATCCTGATAAACTCTTGTCTCTATATATTTACCTATCTTGTCATTTCATATAGGTGAGATTGTACTGTATTTACTCTTTAGTGATTGACTTAATTCACTCTGCATAATGTTTTCAAGGTTCATTCTTGCCGTCCCAAGTATCAGGACTTCATTTCTCTTTATGGCTGAATAGTATTCCATTGCATGTATGTACCACATTTTATTTATCCATTCATCTGTTGATGGACATTTAGGTTGTTTCCACCTTTTGTCTATTGTGAACAATGCTGTGATAAACATTGATGTACATATGTCTGTGAGATACTCAGTGTCTTTTTAATAAATTTCCTTTTGTGCTTAAATAAATCAGAGTAGGAGTTTTTGCTACTCATGACAAAGATCCTGATCAAAATGCAATATGTGGATTTTCAATTTCAGTCCTCAAGCTAGGAAGAGGAAACCTTCCCTTCCATTTTGTGTGAATTCTTGTAATCTGAAAAGAATATTCTGTGAAAATGAAAAGTATTTCCCTCCTTCAAGTCAGAATACTTGGATCTGATGTCTTTCCATTACTTGCTTGTTATGTGACCTTGGATAACTCTCAGTTCTTACGCACTCACAACCATTCAGTCAATACCGACTCACAGCAACCCTATAGGACACTGTAGAAGTGCCCCACAGGCTTTCCAAGGCTTGAAATCTTTACAGAAGCAAACTGCCTCAACCAGAAGAGTGGCTGGTTGGTTCAAGCTTCTGCCCTTTGAGTTACCAGCCAAATGCTTTAATCACTGCACTACCAGAGCTCCTTGTTAGTTTCTGTTGTTGTTGTGTGCCATCAAGTTGCACCGGACTCATAACGACCCCTCCTTGGGTTTCCGAGGCTGTATCACTACGGAAGTAGATTGCCCAACCTTAGTTTCTAGAAGTCTCTAAAGTATTGCTTGTTATATATAGCACCTGGGGTTTTTGTGAGGTTTACATGTGGTAGCAAACATGAAAATGATCTTTAAATTGTTAAGTCCCCTGGTGGCGTAGGGCCTGAGGCATTTGACTACTAATCAGAAGGCTGGTCACTCCTTGGAAGGAAGATTGGGCAATCTACTCCTGAAGAGATACTGCCTTGGAAACCCAAGGAGGGGTTGCTATGAGTTGGAAATGACTCGAGGGCAGTGAGGTTTTTTTTTTTTTTTAACACTTAAAAGTTTTTTAAAAAAAAAAAAAAAAAATCTAGACAAGCTCTTGCTCCAAACCCAATGTACAAATTCCCTACTCTGGGCAGTTTGAATACTAACTAAAATCAGCTTTCAAGCTTGTACACATTCTTCACATAATTTGAGCTTGTTTCAACTTATCTGTATAATTAACTGGTGCCATTGACTATGCCAAATGGACCTTTGTAATTTTGTTCTTTCTCAGTAACACCTACCTCAGTAACTGTTAAGTTCTATCCCTCACCCCCATCCCAGATTTTACTATTTTGTCATTTGGTTTCTTAGAATTAATGTGAGTAGAAATAATAAATTTCATGATCATTATGCAATCTATTAATTGAACTTAGCTTTTTCATATACTTAATTAAGAGTTTCAGAACTTTATTAGAGAAATTTGGATAGGAAATAGGAAACTAACCTAGGACAGTTTGGCCTAAAAGTATTTTTCTAATTATTCTTGAGATTCTTTGCAAAACATTGTTTAGTCCATATGTAATATGTACATTTACAACAGAAAAAATGAAAACGTAAATTTTAAAAAAATTCCATTATCGCCACTTTGGTATTTAGTTATCTATTTTTTAGTTGTTTATTTTGTGTATAGTTATCTATTACTGTGTAAAACACCACCCCAAACTTAGTTGCAGAAACCATTTTATTATGCTCATTGATTCTGTGTGGAAATTCAGACAGGGGTAATGTATATTTCATGTAGCAGAATCGTGGTTTGATGTTTTCTGTGGTCATAGACAAGGCCTTAGATCAGGGCTCCTCAAATGTGACCTGGGGCTTTTAACACAGAGACTTTGATTCAGGAAATCTGCCCTCACCCAAGATTCTGCATTTCCAGGAAGTTCCCAGGGGTGGCAAGGAAAGCTGCTCTGAAGACTGGAAGGACCCTAACAGGAAAACATCCAGCTTAGGGCCCTCACCCCCCAAAATGTATTGTTGTTGTTGTTATGTGCCGTCGAGTCAAACCCGACTCATAGCGACCCCTCCTTGGGTTTCCGAGGCAGTATCACTACAGAAGTAGGGTTGCCCAACCTTCCCAAAATGTATAGCTCGCATAATGAGAACTCAAGGTGATTTTTATGCATTTTCTGATTTAATCCTCAGACAATCATCTAAGGGACATACTATTATTATTTCCATTTTTCAGATAAAGAAAGTAAAGCTTAGAAACTTTATTAGAGAAATTTGGATAGGAAATAGGAAACTAACCTAGGACAGTTTGGCCTAAAAGTATTTTTCTAATTATTCTTGAGATTCTTTAAACTTGCACAATCACAGAGATGGCAGATCTGGGAATAAACCCACCCACTCTGACATCAGAGCCTTCATTCTGAACCACAGCATGAGATTATCTCTCTGATAACTTTCTTCACTATATACGTGCCAGGGAGCCCTGGTGGTGCTGTGGTTAAGCGCTCGGCTGCTAACTGAAAGGTTGGCGGTTGGGCCCACCAGCTGCTCCGTGGGAGAAAGACGTGGTAGTGTGCCTTGTGGGTCAGTTCTACTCTGTCTCGTGGGGTCTTTATCAGTTGGAATCAACTCGATGGCACTCAATACCAGATGCATGCCATCATATATTAATTATAATTTTTAAACAAACATGATGTTATACTATGTATATTATTTTTTATTTTTAACCTCTTTCTTTCACATTTAACAGTGCATCTTCTAGTTCATTATTTTAACATCAGGCTCCATCTCAAAGGGGGTACTTTCTTACTTTCTTGGTGCGCACATTCAGGCATTGGGCTTTAGGGTACCAGGATTTTTATTATATATGCAGAGTGGTGCTCTCAGGTTCAGATGCCACTTTTTAATAATACTTGTAGAAAACCTTTGCTTAGGGCTGTTAAAGACAAGAGGAGTATTAGTTGAAATGACTGAGTCCACACAATAGAATGAATTATGTACCAAAACCAAAAAACCAAGCACAATGCTGTCGAGTCAGATCTGACTCATGGCGATCCCTCCTTGGGTTTCCGAGGCAGTATCACTATGGAAATAGATTGCCCAATCTTCCTTCTGAGGAGTGGCTGGTGGGTTTGAACCACCAGCTTTCTGGGTAGCAGTCAAATGCCTTAGGCGCTACACTGACAGAGCTCCTAGGTATAGATAAAGATCCTTGGTGGTGCAGTGGTTAAATTCTTGGCTGCTAACCGAAAGGTTGGTGGTTCTTCCAGGGTCATTCCATGGATGACCCTGCTGGTTTTTGAAATACCAGTGGCATAGCCTCCAGACTCAAAGCAACACACATGCCACCACAGTACAACAAACTGACAGACAGTGGTGGGTGGCCTGGCATAGTGGACTATATGAATGTCTGATTCAAAATGGCCAATATCAGCCCATTTCAGCTCACTAAGGCCTATGATATCAATATGCATTCCATTTCATTATTGAAAACTTCTAATTTTTCTAGATTTTTACTCCATACATTCTGTGTTCTGATTATAAATAAATGTTTGCAGCTGTTTCTTCCCATTTTGAGTAGTGCCTCTCAGCAGATGAAGGTCCCAAAAGCTTTACTCAATCCACATCAACTCAATCCAGGTCAACTCTGGTAGCATAGTGCCTAAGGCACTTGACTGCTAACCAGAAGGCTGGTGGTTCAAACCACCAGCCACTCCTCGGAAGGAAGGTTGGGCAATCTACTTCCATAGTGATACTGCCTCGGAAACCCAAGGAGGGGTCCCTATGAGTCAGGTCCAACTCGACGGTACATAACAACAACAAAGGTCAGCTCTAGCTTGGGGAGGCAGCTCTTCCTCAGTCATATTTTGAGTGCCTTCTGACCTGAGGGGCTCATCTTCTGGTACTGTATCGGACAGTGTTTTAAGGCTATTCATAAGGTTTTCCAGCAATATATCAGCCAGTGTTTCACTACTATTTATAAGATTTTCACTGGCCAATTGTCTCAGAAGTGGATGTCCTCATCCTTTTTCCCAGTCTGTCTTAGTCTGGAAGCTCCGCTAAAAACTGTCCACTATGGATGACCCTGCTGGTATTTGACATACTGGTGGCATAGTCTCCAGCCTCATAGCAACACAAAGCCACCACAATACGACAAAATGACAGATGAGTAGTGGTATAGTCACTGTTTATATTGTTGAAAAAAAGAGTCTTGCAAAATCCTATTGTGTGATCTCCTGAGTCATTTCTATCACCAACATCATATTTTCCAACTACTATTCCCTCTTGTTTGTTTCCATCTTTTACATTCCAGTCACTAGTAATTTTCAATGCATCTTGATTGCATGTTTGATCAATTTCAAACCTCAGAAGTTGGTGAAAACCTTCAATTTCATCATCTTTGGCATCAGTGGTTAATGTGTAAATTTGAATAATAGTAGCATTAGTCTTCCTTGTAGGTGCATGGATATTATCCTATCACTGATAGCATTGTACTTCAGGATAGATCTTGAAATATTCTTCTTGATGATGAATATGATATCATTCCTTTTCAATTTGTCATTAGCAGCATAGTAGGCCGTATGATTATCTGATTCAAAATGGTCCATACCAGTCCATTTCAGCTAATTAATGTCTAGGATGTTGATATTTATGTGTTCCATTTCATTTTTTACAACTTGCAATTTTCCTAGATTCATACTTCACACATTTCACATACCTATGATTAGCAGATATTTGCAAGTGTTTCTTCTCATTGAGTTGTGCCACATCAGCAAATGAACGTCCTAAAAACTTTACTCTATCCATGTCATTAGTTCAACTGTACTTTGAGGAGCCACTCTTCCCCAGTCATATTTTGAGTGCCTTCTGACCTGTGGTGCTTATCTTCTGGCACCATATGTGACAATGTTCTGTCACTATTCATAAGGTTTTTACTGGTCAGTTTTTTTTAGAAGTAAGTAGCCAAGTCCTTCTTCCTAGTCTGGCTTGATCTGGAAGCTCCAATGAAACCTGTACACCATGGTGGCCATGCTGGTATTTGAAATACTAGTGGCATAGCTTGTAGCATCACAACAATATGCAAACTATATGAGAAACTATACTACACTACAGTACGACAAACTGACAAAGAAGTGGTAGCAGATGTGGATAGAATTATAATAATTTACAGGCCTAATTAAATGTGACTCTTTAATTCTCCCATTGTCTGCATAGCACTTATTTCCTGTTAAAGTATAATGATTTTGACTTTATACCTCATTCAATAGGAGCTCTGGTAGTGTAGTGCCAAAGGCATTTGACTGCTAACCAGAAGGCTGGTGGTTCAAACCCACCAGCCACTTCTCAGAAGGAAGACTGGGCAATCTACTTCCATACTGATGCTGCCTCAGAAACCTAAGGAGGGGTCACTGTGAGTTGGATCTGACTCGAGGAGGTCTGGTGGTGTAGTGGTTAAGGCATTTGGCTGCTGACTAAAAGGTCAGTGGTTTGAATATACCAGCTGCTCCATGGTAGAAAGATGAGGCATCTGCTTCCCTAAAGATTTACAACATTGGAAACCCAATGGGGTTCACTATGGGTCAGAATTGACTCAACAGCAGTGTTTGGTTTGATTTTTGGTTCAATAATATACAAGCTCTAAGATTACAGGGGCTTCACTCTGTTTTCCTCACTACTGTGACAGGGCTGGTGGCTGGAACAGTTAAGGATGGCAGGGGACAGCCCCTAGGCGGCAGGGAGCAGCGGCAGACAGGGCTGGCAACTGGAACAGGTAGGGGGAACCCAGGGATTCAGTAGAGTGGTTGGAACAGCTAAGGGAAATGACCTTGTCTGTTGGTTTGTTGTATTGTTATGGCTTGTGTTTTTGTGAGGCTGGAGGCTGTACCAGCAGGGATCCCCATGGTGGACTGGTTTCGGTGGAGCTTCCAGACTGAGACAGACTCAGAAGAAGGAAGCGGCCATCCACTTCTCAAAGAATTGGTCAGTGAAAACCTTATAAGTAGTAGTGAGGCACTGTCTTATATTTTACTGGAAAATTTTATGAATAGTCCTGAAACATTGTCTGATACAGTGCCAGAAGATGAGTGCCTCACATCAGAAGACACTCAAAATGTGACTGGGAAAGAGCTGCCTCATTGGGGTAGAGCCTACTTTAATGATATGTATAAAGAAGAGCTTTTGGGACCTCTATTTGCTGAAGTGGCATGACTCAATGTGAGAAGAAACAGCTACAAACATCCAGTGATAATCAGAACATGGAATATAAGAAGTATGAATCTCAGAAAATTGGAAGTTGTCAAAAATGACATGGAATGCATAAAGATTGATATCCTAGGCATTAGTGAGCTGAAATGGATTAGTTTTGGCCATTTAATCAGATAACCATATGATCTACTATGCCGGAAATGACAAATTGAAGAGGAGTGGTGTGGCATTCATTGTCACAAAGAATGTTTCAAGATCTGTATATCCAAAATACTGCATTACCATTAACACCAAACACCACGCTACAGATAAATGCATAAACATCTGAGAAGATCAGATAAGGGTCAGTGAACAGGAGTATACTCTAGACCAAGAATAGATTCAGTGGAGGCTAATCTCACACAGATACCAGTGATACAAAATACCCACAGTCCTTACAGAAACAACAGAAGACAGACATAGAGTAATCCCTCACAGACATCCAGACACTGTGAGAGAGAGATCCAATGGATCTATTGACTCAGGACAATAGTATTGGGGGACACCAGACTTAATTGGCACAACAAATACATAAAAGTCTTGTTCTTCATCCTACATTAGTGAGTAGCGACTGGGGTCTTAAAAGCTTTCAAGTGACCATCTAAGATGCAGCTAATGGTCTCCTATCTTTGGAAGCAAAGAAGAGTACAAAAAAACAAGGGCATTTGGAAGCATTCAGCCCTAGGACACAATGGCCTTTGAGACCAGAAGAACTAGGTGGTGCCCAGCTACCAATGCCAATCACTCAGGAAAGGATCAAATCTGGAGATCCTGGATAGAGTACAAGGAAAAATGTGGAATAAAATCCAAAAACTCAATAATTACCAGAATTACTGGTCAGATGGAGTCTGGTGAAACCCCCAATAGTCTGGTCCCGGGATACATTCTGGGCCTGGAATAAAACTCACTCCCTGGGGCTGGCTCTCAGCCCCCCCAAAAAAGAGAAGGTTTCAAGATCTATCCTGAAGTACAAGGCTGTCAGTGATAGAATGATAGAATAATATCCATACATCTACAAGGAAAGCCAGTTGATACTACTATTATTCAAATTTACACACCAACCACCAAAGCCAAAGATAAGGAAATTGAAGATTTTTACCAACTTCTGCAGCCTGAAATTGACCAAAAGTGCAATCAAGATGTGTTGATTATTACTGGTGACTGGAATACAAAAATTTGAAACAAAGAAGAATTACCAGTAGTTGGAAAATTTGACCTTGGAGATAGAAATAATGCTAGAGATCACATGATAGAAATTTGCAAGACCAATGACTTATTCATTGGAAATACCTTTTTTCAACAATACAAATGGTGGCAGTACACGTGGACTTTGCCAGATGGAGTACACAGGACTCAGATTGACTACATCTGTGGCAAGAGGTGATGGAGAAGCTCATTATCTTCACCCAAAATAAGGCCAGGAGCTGATTGTGGAACAAACCATCAACTGTTCATATGCAAGTTCAAGATGAAGTTGAAGACAATTTAAAAAAAGTCCGCAGAAGCCAAAATATGACCTTGATTATATCCCTCCTGAATTTAGAAAGCATTTAAAGAATAGATTTGATGTACTGAACACCAGTGATTGAAAACCAGAGGACTTGTGGGATGACATCAAGAACACCATCCATGAAGAGAGCAAAAGGTCATTAAAAAGAAAGGAAAGGAAGAAAAGACCAAAATGGATGTCAGAAGAGACTCTGAAACTTGCCCTTGAATGAAGAGTAGCTAAAGCAAATGGAAGATATGACAAGATCAAAGAGCTAAACAGAAGATTTCAAAGAGCAGCTTGAGAAGACAAAGTCAATTATAATAAGGAAATGTGCAAAGACATGGAGTTGGAAAGCCAAAAGGGAAGAACACACTTGGCATTTCTCAAGCTGAAAGAACTGAAGAGGAAATTTAAGCCTCGAGTTGCAATACTGAAAGATTATATGGGCAATATATAGACTGATGCAGGAAACATCAAAGGAAGATGGAAGGAATACACAGAGTCACTGAACCAAGAGAATTGGTTGATGTTCATCCATTTTAGGTGGGCAGTGTTTTGTTCTGCTGTACATGAGGTCGCTATGAGTTGGAGATGACTCAGTGGCACCTAACAACAACAGCAGTGAGCTTAAAATAGAGTCTGGGACATATTAGGCTGTATATTCATGTTTGATGAATAAAGGGAAAGAATGAGTAACTCGGGGGTCTTATATACTTCAGATATTGGTGAGCCCCTAGGGCAGGTGTGGCTGAGGGAAATGTTTCTGCCTTGGTACTCTGCCACCCTTTTCTCTGCTTGTCTTCAGAACTGCCTCTGTATCCTGTACCAAGTGATGACCACATTTCTTCTATGGTCGGAGCGGAAGCCCTAATTGCAGAGGATCGTTGGTTCTCCCATCTGAAATTGCTTAGAGTGCAGACTCTAAACTATGGAGTATCCATGAACAGCATTTTATGGCTCTCATTATAATATATATGATTCCTCTTCTGCAAAATCCTGGCTGCAGCTGCCAAGAAATGCCTCTGAGTGCTGGCCATCAAATGCCTTCTGCCAGGGCAAGTGCTGGAAGAGTTTTAAGAGGAATTGAAAAGCTTCCACTCCAAGCACTGCCTGGAAGACTCCCCACCCTTCTCCCTCCACTCAGGACACCTTTCCCCCATTGTCACCCAGCCATTGTCACTGGCTGGGATGAGAAATAAAACACATTAGCTTGCTAGGGCTATCCCTGGGTGACACAAATAGTTAAGTGTTTGACTGAAAAGTTGGAGATTTGAACCCACCCAGAAGTTCCTCTGAAGACAGGCCTTGCAATCTGCTTCCAGAAGGTCACAGCCTTGAAAACCCTATGGAGTTCTCCTTTGGACCCATGGGGTCATCATGAGTTACAATCAACTAGACGGCAACAACAACAGCAACCTTGCTAGGTGTTCTGGTTCCCTAGTACCACTCTGACAGGAATACACCACAAATGGGGTGGCCTTAATAAGCAGGAGTTTATTCTCTTACAATTGGGAGGCTTTAAGTCCAAATTCAAAGTATCAGGTTCTAGGGGCTGGGTGAAAGCTCCTCAACCTTGGGGTCCAGCTCTGCCTCCTGCTCCGGACCACTGGAACTAGAGGCGTTTCTTCATTCAGACAGCTGCTGGCTGCTGAGGCTGAAAAGCAAGCCCCAAGGTTGACAAATCAAAAGGCACAGTCCCGATATTACCAAATCACACAGCAGGCCATTAATTCAACTCCATTGCAAGTCCCAAGGTCAGCAAAGCATGGCAGCTGCTAAACAACGACACGGCTACATGCAGGGTTCAAAGTGCCATAAGCTAGAGACCATGCCCAAAACTGCTGCTTGTATACGGGAAGCAGACCACAAACCCAAAGGCAGCTACTCAGTTGCTCAGGTGCTAGCTATCATGCTAGTCCACCATGGAGTTGATTACCATTCTCATCATGGGGAATACTACATCCAGCTGCCCAGCCACTCAACCAGGCCCATACAAGTTGACACACAAACTGAACTACCATACTGGGGTTGTTATTTATCTATGCCATACATATATATGCTATAGAAGGCAGTTACATAGGAGATACTCAATATGTGCTAATATATTAAGTCTCATTAATACTATTGAGGGAAATGTGAATCTAAATAATTATGTACAGCTGGATCTGACTGATCTACCTCCATGTTAAAAATATAAGTGAAAAGAACTAATAATAGTTCTTATTTTTCATTTTTGGTCAAAGTTGGCTCTGACTCATGGCGACCCTATGTATAACCGAATGAAACATCACCTGGTTCTAGCCATCTTCATGATCATTGATATACTCAAATCCACTGTGTATATAAGTGCCTTCCAAGCTCGGGTGCTCATCTTCCTGCACTATATTGGGCAATATTCTGTTATGATGCATTGATGAATTTTCTGAAGTAGGTTACTAGACCTTTCTTCCTAGTCTGTCTTAGTTGCAAGCTCCACTATATCCTGACCCCCACTGGTATTTCAAATACCACCCTGCTGGTATTTGAAATACCTGTGGCATCATAGCAACATGTAAGTATGACAAACTGACAGCTGGGTGGTAGAATAATAGTAGTAAACACTTATAATTTGCTCACTATTTCTCAGGCATAGTTTTAAGTGCTTTGTGTAAATTTATTTAATTCTCCCAACAACCAATAATGAGGTAGATTCATTATCATCTCCAATCTGCAGTTAAGGGAATGGAGCCTAAGAAGGGTCAAGTGATTTGCAAAGGGTCACAGCCTGTAAGTGGTAAAATGATATCCAATCCCAGGCCACCTTGAGAGACTGTCCCTTAATCTCTATGCCACACTGCCTAGTGAACAAATAACACCTCAACAAAGAAACTATCCTCCCCTCCATAATGCAAACCAAACAGCCAACTGAATACAATCAACATCTGCTGTGGCTCTTCCACTGCTGATTTGATGAGCTCCCATTTCAGAGAAAGCCCAAAGCCTTTGAGCACTGGGGAAGAATTCTAAAGTGTCCCTGAGATTGGACTCACAGATTGTTTGTTAAACACTGAGACATGCCCTGTATGGGGATCCTCTGGGATATACTTAATTTTTTTTTTCTATTTTTTTT
>NW_006921801.1:4543170-4544243 GCF_000298275.1 Orycteropus afer afer
GAGTAGTCTCTTTGACTAATTGTTTCCATGCATCTTTGCTTTTCTTCATTCTTCTTGCTCTGGATGAGGAGAGACCCATTGTTGCATCTAGATGGCCGCTTGAAAGCTCTTAAGACCTCGGTCGTTACTCACCAAAGTGGGATGTAGAAAAATGTTTTTGTATAGTATGTTATGTCAAGTGAGCTTGATGTCCCCTGTGCCCATGGTCCTGAGTCCACAGGTCCAACTCCCTGCTCCCTCAGGGCAGCAGGCTGTGGCCAAGTCTAAGTGTTAATTTTTGCTGGAGCAGATAACCTCTCCCTCAGAGAGGAGCCACTGGGTGGGTTCACATTGCCATCCTTGCAATTAGCAGCCAAGCGCTTAACTGTTGCACCACTAGGGTTAGGGCAGGCTAACTGAATAGAAATCAAGGAAGAGAATCCTGTCTGGTTGGCAGTAAAGAATATTTGAGAAGCCATGCAAAAAGAGCCAGACCTCAGGGTGGGGCTCCTGGCTTCCAAGTGCTCAGAAAGACAGATAGAGGAAGGGAAGCAAGCCTAAAATTGCCATCCTCCCACTCCCATCCTTCCTTATTGATCACTCTCATTCCAAGTCAGAAGCATCTTTATTTCTACTTTCTACTGGTGCTCGACAGTCATGGATCTGAAGATTTCAGAAATCCTCCCTGCTTTTTCATGGGAACTCTAGGGACAAATTCATGCCTCAATAAGATTGTAAGTAAGCAGCAAAACCAAATGATCCATGATTCTTCTTTTTCTTTTTTTTAAAGAAAATCCTTTCCCTAGGCAACAGCCAAGTGGCAAAATAAATCCTTTTAATACTGTTTACTGATAAACTTGCACAAATCATTGCCAACCTAAAGAAATGAAGCAGGAAGCTATTATAAGAAAGCTTTGATGGTAAGAGGAAAACAAAAACAATGCCACCAGAGGATGTATTTTTCTGTGGTAATATGATACCAGCTATGACAAAGTACTATTTTTTTTTTTTTTAAATCCTAACTAACAGCTCTCAGAGCTCAAAGAATCGTCTGTTTATTCCCTCAATATTTATGATGGGCCTTTTCTATGGCA
>NW_006921801.1:4545418-4547366 GCF_000298275.1 Orycteropus afer afer
GGGGAATTGCAGTCAATGTCATGAAACCATGTGTATGAACTGCTTAACGGAAAATAAATTTTCTCTGCAAATTTTCACCCAAATCACAATAAAAATTTTTTAAAAATTTAAGGCAGGGGGACTCCATTCAGCTTTTTATGCTGATAGTTTCCCTTACCCAGACTGATCGTCTTCCTTCTGTCTTAGGCTTAATAGAAATGTTTCTATTGGAAAAAAGTTAGGCAGACACAAGGGAAAAAAAATGAAGAAATGACTACCAACAAAAAGAAAAAATTCTAATCAAGTGCTTTCATAGATGAACGAACAGAGCTAACATTTATTTGTCAAGTTTTGTATGAAATGCTCTGTATTAAGAATCAAATTCAATGATCAAAGTTATTATCAGTAATCAAATTTAGTCCTTATGACAGGTATATAGGGTGGATACTATTGTTAACATCTTCATTTTAAAGTTCACAAAACTGAGCTTTACATTTAAGTCAGTTTATAGTTGTGTCTATTAGTAAACAGTGGAACTGGGATTTGAAACTGGTGACCTCTGCCAGTTCAGAAAAGGCTTCAGTAAGAAAATGACCCTTGAAAAATAAGTTGGTGTCCTCTAGTAGAAAGGGCGGAAAGTTTGGGGTAAGCGAGAGTCCGGAAGAGAGAGCAGACTCTACTTCCATTGGGGAACAGGATCCTTTAGGGCTGCCAGGGGGTCAGGGAGGGCGTGGCGTGGGAGGGTGTGGCGTGGCGTGGCGTGGGAGTGAGAGGGAAGGGGCAGGATCCTGAGCGCATAAGGCCTTGCGTGTCTTAATGAGAAGTGTCGGGTTTGTTCTATTGAAGGCATTTAAGCAAAGAAATGACAGGATCAGATTTGCATTTCAGAGAAATTACTCTGGCAGATTAGAGAAAGGGAGGGAGCAGATTAGAGAAAGGGAGGGAAGAAGCTATCTGTCTCCCTGTCTCAGGGAGACCAGGAAAATGATGCCACTCCTAAGAACATAGCCTAGAGAAACTCACACACCTCCACAGCAAGAGCAATGCTGCACTAATTGTACAGTGAAATCTGTGAGCCAGAACTCCATGAGACTGCCTTCTTTTTCCTGGTCTTGTAAATTTTCTGCCTTTGACATGGTACAGTCTTGCCCTTTTCTATTACTTAGTTTAGTGGAGTGTATTTGGATTTTCCTTCTCTGACAGGTTTCTACCATACACAGGTTTCAGCTTTCACAGGTTTTACTGTATTAGCAAAAGCTCTTATGCCCTTCCATAGAGAATAAATGCTTGGTGGTATAATCATATAGCAGAATATCATATGGCAGTTAAAACAAATGAATTGGTGTGATATGTGTCAGTAAGAAAAAAATATAAAATTAGGAAAGTAAGTTGCAAAGGATCCATGCAACATGATGTCATTTTCGTGAAGTTTAAAAACTACAATGCAACATTCTGATTGTTTATGAATGCATAAATATCTAGAGAAACCCAAACCAAACTCACTGCCATAGAATCTGATTCTGAGAAGGTATAAAATATATGTGAGAATGAAAAATACTAAATTCACAATGGCCTGTGGAAGGAGGGACTTGAGGTAGGGGAGAGCTAGGCAATGTAGGCTTAAATATGTATGTAATGCTTTACTTACAAGTGGCCGTCTAAGATACAACAACTGGTCTCTTCTTGTCCAGAACAAAGAAGAATGAAGAAAGCCAAAGATGCATGGAAACAATTAGTCCAAGGGACTAGTGGACCATGGAAAACTCAGCCAGCCTACATGACCCTGAGACCAGAAGAACTAGTTGATGCCTGGCTACCACTGTCAGCCACTCAGAAAAGGATCAAAATTGGAGATCCTGGATAGAGTGGGAGAAAAACTGTGGAAAAAAACTAAAGAACCTAAAAAAGACCAAGCTTTTAGGTCTAATAAGATACTGGTGAAACCCCTGAGACTATAGCCCCTAGTCAC
>NW_006921801.1:4547671-4567461 GCF_000298275.1 Orycteropus afer afer
GCAGTATCACTACGGAAGTAGATTGCCCCATCTTCCTTCTGAGGAGTGGCTGGTGGGTTTCTGGTTAGCAGTCAAATGCCTTAGGCACTGCACCACCAGAGCTCCCATAGGAAAGAAGGACACAGGGAAAAGGTACCACAGGGAGGAAGTGGGAAGAGAGCTGTTACATTATGGGGATTGCAGTCAATGTCATGAAATAAAATGTGTATGAAATGTTGTATGGAAAATGAATTTGCTCTGTAAACTTTCACACATACCCCCCAAATAGATATGTAATGCCTTTTTCTTTAAAATAATGGTCAATGTTAAAATTTTGATAAAACTGGTAGTTAGCATAGTTGTTGTTACATTATTCTATATACTCAACTGTTTTTGACATAGAGCATTATATTAAAAAAAGGTCATCTTAGATCGAAAGTGTGCACTTACTCCAACAAAAAGAAAAGAGAAAAAGCACCAGGCAACACTGTGGACCAGAGACTGGAATCTGGGAGATCATTGCAAAGTCTGGACAAGAGATGATGGAGACTTGAGCTGTTACAATGGCAAAGGGAATTAGGAGGGTGTGAGAGACGGAAGGTAGGTGACTGTTGGATGGTGGAAAGTGGAAGAGAAAGTAGGGTCCAAGTGGCTCCCAGCATTCTGAGTGGGTGGTAGACCAGTTGCCAAGAAAGGGCTTGCAGGAAAAGTAACAGGTTAGGTGTGGTGTGGTGCATGGAGGAGCTCCATTTCAGACATGTTCAGACTGAGGTTCTTCTAGGAGATTCCTCCAATACGTGTTTTGATATTCAGGGCAAAGATTTCAAGGTTGGGGAAAGAATGTAAATTTGGCCATGACAGCATACAGGGGAAACCATGAGAGTAAGTGAGATTATAAATCATACTTTGTTGTTGTAATCATACTTTAGGAGGACATATAGGAGTATAATATGCATACTGATTAAAATTAATTTTAGTCAAGCTCAGGCATGGGGGAAAAATACCTCACTACCATGGCATTGATTCCTACTCATAGCAACCCCCTCTGAATTTCCGAGGGTGTGAGTTTTTACGGAAGTGAATTGCCTCATCTTCCTTCCATGGAGCAGCTGGTAAGTTTGAACCGTTGAGCTTCTGGTTACAAGCCACATGCCTTATCCACTACACCACCAGAGCTCCTTCAAGTATGAAAAACATGACAATGTGTTCTTTTAACCCCCTCATCACCATGAGGAGAAACTTAGTGATTCCTGGAAAATCCATGATCTTTCTACTGAATGTTTTGGAACCAGCAAAAAGGCATTGCCAGCCTGATTTTGGTAGCCTAGCTCATGCTCAGAATCATCTGGGGGACCCACAAAAGCAATACAAAAATTCTAGACCAATTGAATCAGAATCCCTGGGGATGGGACCTGGGAATCTTGTGTTTTGAAGAGTTGCACAGGTCAGGCCAATCATCAAGCAGGTTTAGGAGGCACAGTAATGACTCTGAATGAGCGACAGTCACCTGATGTAGTGGAGCGTACTGACTGCTCCTCTGTGACCTTGGGCAAGTTACTTAACCTCTTTGAGTCTCGGTTTCCTGACTTGCAAAATGGGTGTAAAAATACTTTTGAGGTAGTTATAAGGATTACATGAGTTAATTTATGTTAGGTATTTATAATAGTGTTTAGCATAATAGTATAAGCATGCAATGAAATTATTTACCCTAATTACTATTTTTATTACTGTATATGTCACAGGGTCCTGGAACACCATTTCTGCTGCTATTTTTGTTTAGATATTCTAATGATTTTTTTAAAGAACAAAATTCAATGCTTGAGTGCTTTGTGCTCAGATCTTCACATCTGCCTTCCAAGCCTGAAGTTGTTGCCTTCACTCTTCATTTCTTTGGCACAGGAAGTTTATCCTGCAGCTATTGAAAATATGAAGGCATATTTTATGCTCAAACTAGTCTATTAGAGTTTTGGCACAGTATAGAAGATGAATTCTTATTCAAATGGCTCTTATTGCTCTCCAGGTGCCTCAAAAGGCTCTGATGACATTAGAAGTTTCTAGCAGTTTCAGAGACTTCCATGGTTAAGAAACTTGCCCCTAAACGAATCTAGTTTGTTGGACTTAAGGCCTGTGCATGCCCTAAAGACCTAATTTTACAGATTCCTATGGCTAGAAGTATTCTATTAAACTCATGTTTTTGAAGGAAAATTTCCTGAACTATTACAGTATGCTTATATTCTTAATCTAAATATGTTCATAAAGATTTTTTAAAAAATATATGTGCATTAGAGACATACTTTTTACCAGTCTTAATAATTACTTCATATACTTAACCATGCAACTTGGGTTTACTTTACAATTATTGTGTTGACTCATTTTGGTACGATTAGAATTCCTCTACATTAGAATTTACTCAGTAGTTTTAATTTAATGAGAAGTTAGTAATTCTAAGATTTTCACCTATTAGTTAATTGTTTCTAAATCATTGCTAAAGTTTGTTTAGAGAGCCAAGTGAAAATATATCCCACTGAGGGTGGGCATGAAGTGACAGAGCACTGATTGATGTTTTCTCAACACATGAAGAAATGCTGAATATCAATTGTCATAGAGAAATGCAAATTAAAACTACGAGGAAATACCATTACACACCTACCATGTGAATCCTATTGCCAACAAGTCAGCCCCCATTCCTGGCCACCCCATGTGTGTCAGAGTAGAACTGTACTCCGTCGAGTTTTCAATGACTGGTTTTTTCAGAAGTGGATCACTAGGCCTTTCTTCCAAGGCATCTCTGGGTGAAGTCGATCCTCCAACCCCTTAGTTAGCAGTCAAGAGTTTTAACCGTTTGCACCCCCCAGAGACTCTGCACACCTACCAAAGTCAGGAAAACTGACAAATTGGCAAAAATGCAAACACTGCTCCTAGGAACATGAAATGATATGGCCATTTTGGAAACAGTTTAACAGGTTTTTTTTTTTTTTAACAAAGTTAAACGCATACTACAACTTTTTCCAGAAATCTGACTGCTGAGTCAGAAATGAGAAATGAAAGGAAAAGATATGAAAATGTATCTTCCCACAAAAACCTTTGTGCAAATATTTGTAGCTGCTTTATTCAGACTTTATTCAGCTCCAAATGGGGAATAAAGGAAATGTCCTTCAATGACGGAATGGATAAACGATTTGTAGGAATGGATGGACAGTGTTTTAGGCTGAGTAATGACACCCCTAAAGATATACCCATCCTAATCCCTGGAGTTTGTGAGTTTTATGTTATATGGAAAAAGAAAGGATTTTGCAGATGGGATTAAGTTAAGGATTTTGAGATAGGGAGGTTATTCTGGATTATCTGGATGGGCTCTGAATGCAATGGCATGCACCCTTCTAAAGAAGGGGGAAGGGCAGAGGGAGACTTGACTCCAGACAGACAGAAGAGGAGGAGGAGAAGCAGAACACGGAGTGATGTAGCCATAAACTGAGGGGTGCTGACAGCCTCCAAGAAGCTGGAAGAGACAAAGAATGGATTCTCCCCTAGATCCTCAGGAGGCAGGATGACTCTGCCAACGCCTCGATTTTGACCCCCTGAAACTGACTTTGGAATGTGAGAGAACACATTTCTGTTGTCTTAAGTCACCAAATTTGTGGTAAGCAGCACTAGGAAACTAGTATCGCATACAATGGAATAATACTCAGCTACACAAAGAAATGGGGGCTCTGGTGGCATAGTGCTTAAGGCATTTGACTGCTAACCAGAAGGCTAGTGGTTCAAACCCACCAGCCTCTCCTTGGAAGAAAGGTTGGGCAATCTACTTCCATAGTGATACCACCTCGGAAACCCAAGGAGGGGTCACCATGAGTCAGATCTGACTCGATGACAGTGAGTTTGGTTTTTTTAGGTTTGGACACAAAGAAATGAACTATTAACATACACAACAGGGTGAGTTAATCTTAAATGTGTTATGCTTAGGGAAAGAGCTAAGGTTCAAAAGGCTTACACTGTATGATTCCATTTATACAACATTCTGGAAAAGGCAAAATTATAGGGACAGAGAACAGATCAGTGATTACCAGGGGTTGGGAGGTGTTCACTACAAAAAGAACAGCCTAAAGGAGATTTTTTGGAGGATGACAGAACAGTTCTGAATACTGATTGTGGTGGTGATTACATAACTCTATATATTTGTCAAAATACAGAGTTGTATGTATCTGTCAAACTCTATGCATTTTTCAAACAACAAAGAGAGTAAGTTTTACTATATGTAAATTTTAAAATAAAAAAATAAACATTAGCAGCAAGGAAGAATGTTGAAATGTTAAACTTCAAGGGTCACATAACACATGTCTCTGCCTGAAGAGGTATTGATTTGCAGTTCAGACATCAATGAGAAAATTTTGCTTCCCACTAAAGGAGAAGTTAACCCTTTGGTGGCTGACAATGCACAGAACACGAAAGAGCAGAGAGTATATTTTTTACAGGCAACTGAGAAGATAACACAAAGAGCTCATACAGGAGAGAAGAGACAACTTCCAGGCCATGAGAATAGAGAGAAGCATTATTCCTAAGATATTTGGTAATTAAAGGTCTGCTTTTGTAGGATGTATTGGAGAGAACAAATCTTCAAAAACTATCTATAAGGTAAATTTTAAATAATCACACAAATCAAAGACTAAGAATTTCTACAAAAGGCCAAAGAATCAAGTAAGTGACATCCTATTGCAGCCCTGAGTGAGACAAGACAGAAACAAGAGTTTGGACAGCAAATTGTTTGAAATGAAAGATGAAAGAACAGAGGGGAGACCATTCTCTCAGCCATATCCAGCTAACAGTTTTGACTTAGAGAAGAATTGGGTGTTTATAGCAGAACTCTTCCAGGTAACATTGATAATACACAATATGTAATTGTGCTTAAATGGAGCCTTCTCATCCCAAGTGCTAGTTCCTTTATAAGTTATTTCTTAATAGTTCTTTAGTTGCTTTCACAAAGTTCAAAGTTGAAATATTCTTTCTGGTATTTTTGCTACACCAGGTTGTTAAAGAAAAGCAAGTTAAATGTTAGAGGATGTTTACAAAAAATGAAAATCTGAGTTTTGAAATGCTGTAATGCTTGGGTCCAAAAAATTTAGCCTTGTAAAATGTACGTACTTATTATTGTGTGATTAATAAAATGACTGAGGGGGAGCAATGCCAACGAGGCAGCTGAAAGTTCTAGGAGTATCATTGTGCCTTTTCATCTGTCTTGGATCCTGACAAAGTTTGATATCACCTGGTGGCAGTTCATTGATTAAATATTGCTGGGGATAATTCTGGGTCCTGTGATTGACTGAGTCTTCCAGGACAGCAGCAAAAATCCCAAAACTCTTTGGATTAGTTGATGTTTATCTTGATGCCTAATCCAGAGAGACTGGGCCAAATAAATAAACAAATAAAAATACTGTAGATTGAGGACTCACTCTCCACCTCTGTACTTCTTAAGACTGAAATTATTTTCTGTTTCTCTGCCTGAACTAGCCCTCCCTTTCATATTCCTTTGTACAAGATAAGAATTTTAGCTGGCCCTGATTTGGGAATCAAGGCTAGACAGAAAATGGAAGTCAATTGTGTTACATTTCAGTCAATCTCATTGCAGGATATGCTATTGTTTTTTATGGTTAATGATTCAATTCATTATTCTTGACAGCAATTAGAAAACAAACCATTTGTCTGTTAAGCTAGCCCTAGTTTGAAAAGAAAAGAAACATTGTCATTTTATAATGGGCTAATCCTGAGGCTTGTTTGGGCTCAAGCCAGCCCCCTTTCTTCTCCTGCTCTGTAGGCTTGTTTCCCAGGCTCCTGTATCAATTGGATTCCGAGTTTGGCCAAGAAGAGGCTGGGGTAGACAGAATAATATTCCACCAAAGATGTCCACACTGAAATCCTTGGATCCTGTGAATAGTGTATATTACATGGGGAAAGGGCCTTCATAGATGTGATGAAGGTTATGGATCTTGAGGTGAGAAGATTACCAGATGGGCCCAATTTAATCACATGAGCCCTTAAAAGCAGAGAACTTTCTCTGGCTGGGGGCAGAAGGGGAGTCAGAGAGATTTGAAGCATGAGAAAGACTCAACCCCCCATTACTAGCTTTGAAAATGGGGGAAAGTGTCATGAGCCAAGAAATGCAGGCACCTTCTAGAAGTTAAGAATGATCCTTGCTAACACCCAGCAAGGAAACAGGGACCTCAGTCTTACAGCTGCAATGAACTAAATTTTGCTAACAACCTGAGTGAGCGTAGAAGCAGACTCATCCCTGTTGTTGTTGTTATGTGCCGTCGAGTCAGCTCCGACTCATAGCGACCCCCCTTGGGTTTCCGAGGCAATATCACTACGGAAGTAGGAATGCCCAACCTTCCTTCCGAGGAGTGGCTGGTGGGTTTGAACCGCCAGCCTTCTGGTTAGCAGTCAAGTGCTTTAGCCACTATGCTACCAGAGCTCCTTAGAGTCTCCAAAAAGTAACATGACCCTGCTGATACCTTGATTTTGGCTTTGTGAATCTCTAAACAGAGAACCTGTGCACAGACTTCTGACCTACGGAACTGTGGGATAAAAAGTGGCTATCATTTTAAGCCATGAAATTTGTGGTGATTTGTTACAGCAGCAATAAAAAACTAATGCAGGGGCACTGGTTGAGAGTTGACTGACAGGAAGTAGAAATCAGCGTTTTCTACCCCTCCTGCTCTGTCTTGGGTATATCCTCTCTGGCTGTGGCTGCATTTCCTCCATGGCTCGAGTTTCTGCTGGTCAGGCCTCCTGTAGTTTCAGCTTTCTCTACACCACCTTGGCCCCTGGGCTCTGGTCATACCAATTCTTCCTGTTGTTCCTCCAGCCTGAGGCCTTAAGAACTTCTTGCTGTTGCTGACATCTAGAATGCCTTCCATTTCTGGTTGTCTTCTTGGCCTCTTCTATCTATGTTACCAATTCTCGGTGTTAAATTCCTTCTACTTTAAATATTCAGAGTGATTTCATCCTGGTTTGACCCTAGATGATAAGTATAACATAATATTTACTTTTCTGTTTTTTGGTGGCAATTGCAAGGGGGATGCATTCTTTCTTTCATTCCACAAATATTTATTGAGAGTCCACTGTATATCAGTGGACCTTTGCCCTCAATCAACTTGACATTCCAACCAAACAGGCAGAATTTTAATTAGTGATAAAAATAAAGCATTCATATAGTGATAAATTATATGACCTATGAGAACATTGAGAACATAAAGCAGGTGGTTTTTAAACTAGTTTAGGGGCTAGGAAAGGACTCCATAAAGAGAGGATATTTAATGAGACCTGAAGATTGAGCAGAGTTATCCAGATCACCAAAAAATGTAATTAATAAGGTTGGGAGGGGAGCTGGATAATAGGAATAAAACAACCCTGTCTAATTTTTCTAATGGGAGCTCTGGTGGTGTAGTGCCTAAAGCACTTGACTGCTAACCAGAAGGTTGGTGGTTCAAATCCATCAGCCACTCCTTTGAAGGAAGGTTGGGCAATCTACTTCCACAGAGATACCGCCTCGGAAACCCAAGGAGGGGTCACTATGAGTTGGAGACAACTTGACAGCACATAACAACAATAACAATTTTTCTTATACTCTTTTCCAACTATTTTCCTTCTATTTTGAACCTTTGTCTTACCATTTTGGCTAGAAATTTTACCTTTGGCATTTGTAAGATTTCCCTAACCTCCCCCTTCATCCCTCATCCATCCGACTGTCCTCATCCACCCTATCCCTGGAATATGTCAAAGTTCCTGGGAGAATGTGGTGGTGGAGGGGAGCATCTCATGCAGTTGATGGAGTGTCTTCCATGTCCCTCCTTTGCCTCTTCTCTGTCTATGTTGTTCTGGGAGCACAAAAGAGTCTACCTAAGAATCTGTGAGCCCAGGTACATGGGTCAGCAGTTTCTTCTCTGGGGTCTTACTGGTTCTGTAGAGTGCAAAGTGGTTTCCAGATAACCATGCCAAGACTTACTGTCAAGGAAATGGATCACTATCCACAGTGCTTGGAACATCATGGGTACTCAGCCAATACTGATGGAAGGAATAAATAAACTGTCTGAAGTGGTCATTTTAAGCATAGTAAGCAGAGCGAGGGAAAAAAAAAAAGAAAAGAAATAGCAATAACAAACACTAACAGCACTCCTAATATGCCAATCATTGTTCTGATTGCTTCACACTAATTAACACATTCAGTTCTCAAAATAACCTTAAAAAAAGCACTTGTTATCAAGTTGACCCCATGTTTGTCAGAGTACAACTATGCCCCTTACAGAGTTTTCAATGACTAATTTTTTGGAAGTAGATCCACAGGCCTTTCTTCCAAGGTGCTTCTCAGTGGATTTAGCTGTTAATCCTCTACGCCATCCAGGGACTCTCATAATAACCCTAAGATACATGTAACTAAATAGAGCTTAAGTAACTTCTCAAGTTTTTAGTAGAGGTAGGATTTGAACCCATGAAGTTTCACTTGAAAGCCTGTATACTTATGCACTACTCCATTCTGCAGCCCCACCATGGAATCAAGGATACATTCTAATTTTGTAAAGAAAGAGCTAGACCTTGGACTTTGTTGGGTATTTCCTTTAGTTTCAGCACAGATATCCTCAGTGGCATTTGTCCACGATACTTAAGATCACTAACAAATCCTGGGTAACAACCTGGTGTGCAGCCAGCCCACTTACATTCCTGTCTGGTACACTTTGCAGGGCTGGCCATGTGAAAAAGACAGCTGACAGTAAAAATTGCTGGGTGATGAATGGCTAAAAGTGAAGCAGCTCGAAGCATGACGGGGACAAGGAATGCAATCAGGAAATGCTGACCTGGAACTTGGAGTGGGCTAAGTCAGGTTGTGATGGATGGAAGGCAGCAGCTTCAGGTACAGCATGTTGGCAAGCACAGCTTGAGAAGCACGACTTAATTTGAATTGAAACAGGCAGCTTGAGAGACAGAGACCAAAGCCACAAACCAAAACACAAACCTTTCATTAATCTTTCCAACCACATTCACATTCTTGGGTAATGTCCTTGTTGTTCACCATCGTTTTTCAGTATAGCAAAGAACCATGCATGATACGGTGTTATGGGCCCAGGGCCCCGCATTATGAGATTCTCATAAAAAGAGAGAGGAGTAGGCTGAAGAGTCTTCATGCTCTGATCTAATGGGTACATCGAGCCAATATCTGAACAAAGGGTCCTGTTCAATGTTTTTTAAAAAAAAATTTAATTTTTTATTTATCAGGTAAATGTTCAACTCATATGCCTGTCTTTTGTTTGGCTGGAAGCCACAGGTGTGGGTTCAATTCCAGACCTGAAGGGCAGCTAGGGGCCATAGTCTCAACAGTTCCATCAAGCTCTATTAGAGCAGCAAACCTGGTCTTTTTTTTTTTTTTTTCCCCAAATGATTTTTATTTTTGTTCCATGTTGTTCTCCCTCTCTATCCAGGATCTCCTCTATAGATCCCCCTCCAAGTGGTTGACAGTGGTAGCTGGGCACCATCTAGTTCTTCTGGTCTCATAGTTGTAGAGGCTGTGGATCACATGGTGTGCCAGTCACTAGGAATAATTGTTTCCATGGATCTTTGGTTTTTTTCATTATTCTTTGCTCTGGATGAGGAGGGACCCATCATTTCATTTAGATGGCTGCTTGCAAGCTTTTAAGATCCCAGTCGCTACTCACCAAAGTAGGAGGTGGAACAATGTTTTGTGTAGTATGTTATGCCAATTGAGCTTGATGTCCCCTGTTACTATGGTCCCAAGCCCACAGGATCAACTCCTCACTCCCTCTGGGTAGCTGGCTGTGACCAAGAAGTGACTACAACCTTTTCCCATTACCCCATGTAAAGTGCTCAGAATAGAGTCTGGCATGTGGTAAGCACAGCTAATGAGTGGAAGAAACCAGTGTTAGAGAAAACATCTTTTTCCATCTTCCTGGTTTCCATTGACTGTACTCCTGGCTTCTCTCTGCCTCTGGGAAGGCAAAGCAATGTACTGTGACTGGCTGGCCACAGCTCTACCTCCTTCCAAGGGGCTTTGGCTCTGAGAACAAAGTCCTGCCCTGGCCTACCTGCCTGAATTCCAACCCATCTTTATCAGTTCTGAAGGTGATAATTGGCCTCCATCTGTTTCAGATTTATTTTATTTCTCATGTTTTTCAGAACCTGGGCTAGGAAGAGGAGTGCTTTAAGTGGATTCCCCTTAGAGACTCATATTGCTCCTTCTGTTATACTTCACTACTTCCTTCAGCTTTCAGAAGAAAATCAGATGTTGTCATCCTATCATTTCCATGTAAACAGATTTTGCCTTAGTTCTTCCTTGTATTCCCTCAGTGTCAGCCACAGCTAAGCACATAGCTGGTACTCAATACATTTATTGAATGAAACAAGCCCAGCTCTAGATTCCTTCTTTAAAATTAAACACTTCAAAGCAGAGAACAATAAAGTGAAATATGGGACACTTGGTGAGCAATTCCATATCATGGATTTTGCTCGTTGTGTTCACTCATATGGGAGCTCTGGTGGTGTAGTGCCTAAGGCATTTGACTGTTAATGCTGGTGGTTCAAACCCAACAGCCACTCCTCAGAAGGAAGGTTGGGCAATCTACTTCCGTAGTGATACTGCCTCGGAAACCCAAGGAGGGGTTGCCATGAGTCGGATCCTACACCACGGCAGTGGGTATATCTTTCTTACTCGTATATCTTACTTCATTTAATCTTCACAATAACTCTTTGTGGTAGGTTTTATTCTTCCTCTGTTTGTATATGAGGATCTTGAAGTCAGGTTGTACAACAATTGGGGGCAGAGCTTTGGATTTAAGCCCAGGTAAGTCAGATACTTGTGCATTAATACAGCATCAGCTGATTCCAAATAAAGGGGTCTCCTGGCTCTGTTATGAGGGTAAGATACACTTTACCCACTTCCTTGCAGAGGTGCTCATCTGTAGTTTCTGGCAGCCAGGTAGCCATTCCTTCTTCTCCTTCTCCTGCTTCTTTTCATTTTATTATGGTAAAACACATGTAACGCAATTAGACACTTTAACCAATTTTAAATGTAAAATTCAGTGGCATTGATTACATTCATAGTGTTGTGAAACTTTCACCACTATTTCCAAACTTTTCCTTCACCTCAGATAGTAACTCTGTACCCTGTAAGCAATAACTTCCTATACTGCCTTCTCCTCAGCCTCTGGTAACCTCCAATCTATTTTCTACCTCTGTACATTTGCCTATTCTGGATCTAGAATAGATCCATATAAGATCCATATAAGTGATTATACAATACTTGTCCTTTTCTGTCCAACTTATTTCACATGGCTATTTCTTCTTCTTTTAGTAACATTATTCCAGATTTTCTTTGAGCAACCACCTGCACCCTGCTTTTAGTCTCTATGAATCAGAAGAGAGCAGACCTCACCATGAATTTCAGGGGTGGGCATTAACTTAGGCCTCAGAAATTGGCCTAGTCTTTCCTCCCAATGATCGGTTCAGAGGTTAGCATGTGACCGAAGCTCAATTGAATTCAAATCAATCCTGGACTACTAGAACTGGAACTCTTGGGAAAGAGACACTCTCTTTCACCTGAGATTGGTGAGCTTATAAAATGAATGCTGAAATCTTCTGGTAGAAACTCCCCACGGAGAACCTTCCAGAGAATGAAGCCTACTGTGGAAGATGAAGATGAACTGGAACAAGAAAGATTCCTGGGCTTCTGGATCTTGCCATTCTGGGAGCTGAACTCTGCTTGGACTTTTCAATAAATTAGTGCCTTCTCTGCTCAAGGGGTGAGAGCTTGATTTCTGTCACTTAGTGCTGAGACCATCCTGATCTCACACTGGTCTTGATTTATTATAGGTGGACATTTGACTAATCTTAAGTAGTATAATTATTCCTTCTAAACTTTACTCTTTTCAGTCTGCTGGTCAAAAGCACATTACCTAATCTCTTCTTTTTGAATTAATCTAAACAAATTGGGTTGGAGGTTTTCTTAACCATGGGAATGAAATCTATCCAGTTAAAACTATTTGCTGGGCATTTAGTATGTTTAAGAAATTGTATTAGCTTTTGAAGAGGATAAAAGATGAACATGACAAGGTTAGGGTACAGATATGTCATTAAGCCCAAGTACTTTAGATGCCCATGCAGTTATACTGTACCACCTGATTCCAATACATGGGAAGACCCCCCTGCCCCCAAGATCTATTATGAAGGTAGATAAAGTAGTTGCTTACTGCGGTGCTCATTCCTAGTTTTTGGCAGCCTTACATCCATTTCTTTTTTGGTAATGGTGCCCCAGTTTTTCTTTTGAGTAGTCTAGACCTACCAGGTAGAAATATACACTAAAGAAATTTTGGACCATCAATTGCTTATATGCAAGTCCAATTTGTGGCTGAAGAAAATTATAAACAAGCCCATGAGAGCCAAAATACAACCTTGATTAAATTCTTGACTTTAGAGATCATCTGAAGAATAGATTTGATGCATTGAACACAAATAACTGAAGACCAGATGAGTTGTGGGATAACATCAAGAACATCATACATGAAGAAAGCAAAAGGTCATTAAAAAAACAGGAAAGGAAGAAAAGACCAAAATGGATGTCAGAAGACACCCTGAAACTTGCTCTTACATGGAGAGTAGCTAAAGTGAATGGAAGGATCTCTGGTAGCGTAGTGCCTAAGGCACTTGACTGCTAACCAGAAGGCTGGTGGTTCAAACCACCAGCCACTCCTTGGAAGGAAGGTTGGGCAATCTACTTCCGTAGTGATACTGCCTCGGAAACCCAAGGAGGGATTGCTATGAGTCAGGTCTGACTCAACGGCACATAACAACAACAAAAGTGAATGGAAGAAATGATGAAATGAAAAAGCGAAAGAGAAGACTTCAAAGGGCAGCTTGAGAAGACAAAGTGAAATAGTATAATGAAATGTGCAGAGATCTGGAGTTAGAAAACAAAAAGGTAAGAACATACTTGTCATTTCTTGAGCTGAAAGAACTGAAGAAAAACTTCAATCCTTGAATTGCAATATTGAAGTGTTCTGTGGGCAAAATATCGAGCAATATAGGAAGCATCAAAAGGACATGGAAGGAATACAGAGTCACTGTACCAAACAGAATTGGTTGACATTCAACTGTTTCAGGAGGTAGCATATGATAAAAAAGCAATGCTATTTAAGGAAGAAGTTTGAGATGCACTGAAGAAACTGGGAAAAAACAAGGCTCTGGGAATTGACGACTACCCGTTGAGATGTTTCAACAAACAGATGCAGTGCTGGAGATGCTTACTTATTTATACCAAGAAATTTGGAGGACAGCTACCTGGCCAACTGACTAGAAGAGATTGATGTTTCTGCCTATTCCAAAGAAAGGTGATCCAACAGAATGTGGAAATTATTGAACAATATCATTAATATCATGCATAAGTCAAATTTTCCTGATGATAATTCAAAAATGGTTGTAGCAGTATATTGACAGGGAACTTCCAGAAATTCAGGCTGGATTCAGAAGAAGACATGGAATGAGGGATATCATTTCTGATGGATCTTGGCTGAAAGCAAAAATACCAGAATGATGTTTACCTGTGTTTTATTGACTATGCAAATGCATCTGATTGTGTAGATCATAACAAATTATGGATAACATTGTGAAGAATGGAATTCCAGAACACTTGATTGTGCCAATGAGGAACCTGTACATTGACCAAGAGGCCGTCATTCGAACAGAACAAGGGGATACTGCATGGTTTAAAATTAGGAAGGAAGTGCATCAGAATTGTATCCTTTAACCATACTTACTCAATCAATATGTTGTTGTTATTATGTGCCATCGAGTAGGACCCGACTCATCGTGACCCCTCCTTGGGTTTCCGAGGCAGTATCACTACAGAAGTAGGAATGCCCAACCTTCCTTCCGAGGAGTGGCTGGTGGGTTTGAACCGCCAGCCTTCTGGTTAGCAGTCAAGTACTGAGCAAACAATCTGGGAAACTGGACTGTATGAAGAGGAACGTGGCATCAGGGTTGGAGGAAAACTCATTAGCAACCTGCAGTATTTAAATGACACAACCTTGCTTGCTGAAAGTGAAGATGATTTGAAGCACTTACTGATGAAGATCAAAGACTACAGTCCTCAGTATGGATTACACTTCAATATAAAGAAAACAAAAATTCTCACAACTGGACCAACAAGCAACATCATGATAAATGGAGAAAAGATTGAAGTTGTCAGGGATTTCATTTTACTTAGATTTATAGTTAACACCCATGGAAGCAGCAGTCAGGAAATCAGATGTCGTGCTGCACTGGGCAAATCTTCTGCAAAAGACCTTTTTAAAGTGCTGAAGAGCAAAGATGTCTCTCTAAAGACTAAGGAATGCCTAATCCAAGCTGTGCTGTTTCAAATGCCTCATATGCATGTGAAAGCTGGACAGTGAGTAAGGAAGACTAAAGAAGAGTTGATGCCTTTAAATTGTGGTATTGCGGAAGAATACTGAAAATACCAGGGAGTGCCAGAAGAAGGAACAATCTGTCCTGGAAGAAGTGTAGCTGAAATGCTTTTGTAAGTGAGAATTGCCAGACTCTGTCTCACCTACTTTGGTCATGTTGTCAGAAAGACCATTCCCTGGAGAAGGATATCATGCTTGGTAAAGTGGAGGATCAGTGAAAAAGGGGAAGATTCTCAAAAACATGGATTGGCACAGTGGCTGCAGTCACATAGGGTCACTATGAGTTGGAGCCAACCTTGTGGCACCTAACAACAATGACAAAGAAAGAACCTTTAACAAATTAAGTAATAATAGCTTGAAAATGATAATAGCATAGCAAACATAGTAGACTCTGACTTGACTACTGAGATTGGTATTTGTTAGTTAATCCAACACCTTAGTTCAAATCAGATATTTGGTAAGGGACTTGCATCTAGAATATGTAAATAACTCTTACAAAACAATAATAAAAGAACAATAACCTAATTTAAAATTAGGCCAAGACAGATTTCCAAAGAAGGTAAACAAATGGATACTAAGAAAGTGAAAAGATGCTCACCATCACAGGGAATTAGGGAAATGCAAATCATAACCCCAAAGAGATCCACTCAGTAGGATGGCCAATATAAAAAACAAAAAATATAAAATAAGTGTTGCTGAGAAGATGGCAGAATTGGAACTGTGCTACATTGCTGGTGGGAATGTAAAATGGTGGCGACACTGAGACAACAGCCTGGCAGTTCCTTAAAAGGTTAAACGTAGAGTTAACCGTATTACCTAGCAATTCCACTTCTAGTTATATACCCAAGAAAAACGGAAACATACGTCCACACAGAAACTTGTACGTAAGTGTTCATAACAACATTATTCGTAAGCCAAAAAGTAGAAATAACCCAAATGTCCATCAACTTACGAATGGATAAACAAATGTATGTGTGTGTGTATTAATAAAGGCCCACTGCATCCAAGTTGATTCTGACTCACAGCAACCCCTACTGGGTTTTCCGAGGCGGTGAATCATTACAGAAGGAGATGTGGAGTATTATTCAGCCAAAAAAGGACTAAAGTGCTAATTAAGTGATTAACAATGATGAACCTTGAAAACAGTTAAGTGGAAGAAACCGGCCAGAACAGATCACACATTGTATGATCCCAGTTGTAAGATATGAAGTGCCTAGAACCAGCAAGTCAGTAGAGGCAGAAGATAAATTAGTAGTTTCCAAGGACTAAAAGGGGTGGAAGATAGGGAATGACTGCTACAGGTTTTCTTTTTAGAGTGACTCAATGGCAGTGAGTTTGGTTTTGTTTGTTTGTTTATTTGTTTGTTTTGAGTAGCATAGTGGGTAAGACATCTGGCTGCTAACCAGAAAGTCAGTGGTTCACACCTACCAGCTGCTCCATGGGAGAAAGATGGGGCAATCCACTTCCATAAAGTTTTACAGCCTCGGAAACCTGGTGGGCATAGCTATGAGTTGAAATGGACTCAGTGGCAGTGAGTTTGGTTCTGGTTTAGAGATCAAGACATAGAACATTTCCTACTTACCAGAAGGTTCCCTTATATTCCCTTCTAGTCAATGCCACCCCAACCCAAAAGATAATCACTAAACTGACCTATATCATCATAAATTAGTTTTCCCTGTTCTTCAGCTTCATATAAATGGAATGATACAGTATGTACTCTGTTGTGTCTAACCCTTTTTCACTCAATTTCATGTCTATGAGATTTATTCAATTTGTTGCTTGTAACAGTAGTTCGTTTGTTTTTTGTTGTGTAGTATTCCATTATATGAATACTCATTTGCTCCCTTGAGTCAATTCCAACTAATAGCGACCTCCAGTGGGTTTCCAAGACTATAAATCTTCACAAAAGCAGACTGCCTCATATTTCTTCCACAGAGCAGCTGGTGGGTTCAAACCACCAACCTTTTGGTTAGCAGTCAAATGCCTTAACCACTGCACCACAAGAGCTCCTTATTATATGAATATAAAGCAAAATGTTTTTTTCCATCCATTCTACTGTTGATGGGCATATGGATTGATTCCAGTTTTTCATTATGAATCTTCTTGTGCATGCCTTTTAATGGATGTATGCTCTATTTTCTGTTGGTTATATATACAGGAGTAAAATTTCCGGGTCACGGAATATACATATGTTTAGTTTTAAGTTATTGCATATTTCCCAAAGTGTCTATACCAATTTATACTCCTAGTAGGAATGTAAGGCAGTTCTTTCTTTCTTTTTAAACTATTGTGCCTATTTCACTTGTGATAATAGGCTTGAAAAATCCAAAGTAGGTTTCCAAATGTAGTAGATAAGTCCTTTTGCTTTAAACAGATCTGATAGCACTGGAAATTTCCTTGTGTCATCTTCTCTGGTGAGTTCTAGATATATTTTGTTTCCATTGTCTTTACTTTGGCAGCTCATTTAGAATTGTAAAATTTCACTCTTTGCCAATTTACCAACAAGGGCAAATATTAGAGAATTACTTGAACTTGGCATGGAATCAAAGAGGTGGACTTATTGACTGGATTTTGTGGAGTTGATTTCAAAAGTGTTTTGTATTACATATTAAGACACTTAATTTTGGTATGCCATTGCATTTATGAATATGGAGAGTAATAGTCATCAATGGGTATAAATCCACTACCATCAATTCAGTTCCAACTCATAGCAACCCCCATTGGGTTTCTGAGGTAGTAAATTTTTGTGAAAGTAGATTGCTCTGTCTTCCTTCAGCAGAGTGGCTGGTGGGTTTGAATTGCCAGCCTCCTGGTTAGCAGTCAAATGACTTAGGAACTGTAACACCAGAGCTTTTAGTAGTTTTATTATAATAAATAGGCATTGTTTTAAAGGTTTTACATTTATCATTTCATAATTTTCAGCATAACATGAAGAGACAGGTACTATTACTATGCCATTTTCAAATGAGGCAGCTGAGATACAGAAAGTTAAATAACTTGGCCAAGTTCTCACAGCTGATTAAAGAAAGCCTGAATCCAGACATGAGATTTTTGATTTCTGAACCCTAAACTGTGATGACCATTGTTGTTGTCATCGTTAGGTGCCATCGAGTCATCTCTGATTCATAGCGATCCTATGCACAGCAGAATGAAACACTGCCCCGTCCTGTGCCAGCCTCACAATCCTTGCTATACCTGAACCCATCGTTGCAGCCACTGTGTCAATCCATCTCGTTGAGGGGCTTCTTTTTCATTGACCCTCCACTTTACCGAGCATGATATCCTTCTCTAGGCAATGGTTCCTTCTGCAACATGATCAAGATAGGTGAGATGAAGTCTAGCCATTTTCGCTTCCAAGAAGCATTCCGGCTGCACTTCTTCCAGGACAAATTTATTAGTCCTTTCAGCAGACCATGGTACGCTTAGCATTCTTCTCCAACACCACAATTAAAAAGTATCAAATCTTCCTTGATCTTCTTTATTCATTGTCCAGGAGCTCTGGTAGCATGATGCCTAAGGCACTTGACTGCTAACCAAAAGTTTTGAACCTCCAGCCGCTCCTCGGAAGGAAGGTTGGGCAATCTACTTCCATAGTGATACTGCCTAGGAAACCCAAGGAGGGGTCGCTATGAGTCGGGTCCAACTCAACGGCACATAACAACAACAACATTCGTTGTCCAGTTCTCACATGCATATGAGGCGACTGAAAATAATCCATGGCTTGGATTAGGTGCACCTTAGTCTTCAAGGAGACATCTTTGCTCTTTATCACTTGAAAGAGGTCTTTTGCTGCATATTTGCCCAATGTAATACGCCATCTGATGTCTTGACTGCTCCTTCCATTGGCGTCGATTGTACAACCAAGCAAGGTGAAGTCTTTGACAACTTTAATCTGTTCTCCATTTATCATGAAGCTGTTTATTGGACCAGTTGTAAGGATTTTTGTTTTCTTTATATTGAGGTGTAATCCACACTGCAGACTGTAGTCTGTGATCTTCATCAGTAAATGCTTCAAGTCATGTTCACTTTCAGCAAGCAAGGTTGTGTGATCTGCATATCACAGATTGTTAATGACTCTTCCTCCAATCCTGATGTTGCGTTCTTCTTCATATAGTTTAGCTTCTGGATTGTGGGATGACATCAAGAATATCATTTGCTCAGCAGACGGATTATTTGCTTGTCATTCAGATTGAATAAGTATGGTGAAAGCATACAACCCTGACACATTCCTTTCCTGATTTTAAACCATGCAGTATCCCCCTGTTCTGTTCAGAGGCCAGCCTTCTGGTCTATGTACAGTTTCCTTATGAGTACAATTAAGCGTTCTGGGATTCCCATTCTTCCCAATGTTATTCATAATTTGTTATGATCCACACAGTTAAATGCCTTTGCATAGTCAATGAAAGACAAATAAACATCCTTCTGGTATTCTTTGCTTTCAGGCAAGAGCCATCTGATGTCAGCAATGATAGCCACATTCCATGTCCTCTTCTGAATCCACCTTGCATTTCTGGAAGATCCTTGTCAATATATTGCTGTAACCATTTTTTAGTTATCTTCAGCAAAATCTTATTTGCATGTGATATTAATGATATTGTTCAATAATTTCCACAGTCTGTTGGAATGGATACATATATGGATCTCTTACAGTCAGTTGACCAGATAGTTGTCTTCCGGATTTCTTGGCATAGATGAAAAAGTACCTCCAGTGCAGCGTCCTTTGTTGAAACATCTTAATGGGTATTACATCAATTCCTGGAGCCTTGTTCTTCACCAGTTCCTTCAGTGCAGCTTCAATTTCTTCCTTCAGTACCATCGGTTCTTGATCATATGCCACCTCCTGAAATGGATGAACATTGACCAATTCTTTTTGGTCCAGTGACTCTGGATTCCTTCCATCTTCTTTTGCTGTTTCCTGGATCAGCCAATATTTTGCCCATAGAATCTTTCAATATTACAGCACAAGGCTTGAATATTTTCCATCAGTTTTTTCAACTTGAGAAATGCTGAGTGTGTTCTTCCCTTTTGGTTTTCTAACTCTAGGTCTTTGCACATTTCGTTATAATAATTGACTTTGTTTTCTCAAGCTGCTCTTTGAAATCTTCTGTTCAACTCTTTTATCTTGTCATTTATTCCATTTGCTTTAGCTACTCTGTTCAAGAGCAAGTTTCAGAGTCTCTTCTGACAACCATTTTGGTCTTTTCTTCCTTTCCTGTCTTCTTAATGACCTTTTGCTTTCTTCATGGATGATATTCTTGATGTCATCCCACAATTCCTCTGGTTTTTGGTTATTGTTGTTGAATGCATCAAACCTTTTCTTTAGATGTTTTCTAAATTCAGGTGGGATATAAT
>NW_006921801.1:4567571-4573702 GCF_000298275.1 Orycteropus afer afer
TCCAAGGAGCTCTAGTGGTGTAGTGCCTAAGGCATTTGACTGCTAACCATAAGGTTGGTGGTTCAAACCCACCAGCCACTCTGCAGAAGGAAGACTGGGCAATCTGCTTCCGTAAAGATTTACCACCTCAGAAACCCAAAAGGGGTCACTATGAGCTGGAATTGACTCAATGGCAGTGAGTTTGGTTTTTCATTTATTGAGCTTCTCCATTGCCTCTTTCCACAGATGTAGTCAATCTGACTCCTGTATATTACATGTGGCAAAGTCCACGTATGTAGTTACCATTTATGTTGTTGAAAAAAGATATTTGCAATGTTTAGTCATTGTTCTTGCAAAATTCTTTCATGCAATCTCCAGCGTCATTTCTGTCACCCACACCATATTTTCCAACTACCGGTGGTTCTTCTTCGTTTCCAACTTTTGCATTCCAGTCACCAGTGATGATCAACATATTTTGATTGCATGTTTGGTCAATTTCAGACAGCACAAGTTGGTAAAAATCTTCAATTTCCTCATCTTTGACTTTGGTGGTTGGTGTGTAAATTTGGATAATAGTAGTATTAACTGGTCTTCCTTGTAGGTGTATGGATATGATCCTATCACTGACAGCATTGTACTTCAGGATATATCTTGAAACATTCTTTGTGATAATAAATGACATACCATTCCTCTTCAATTTGTCATTCCTGGCATAGTAGATCATAGTCTTATTCAAAATGGCCAATACCAGTCCATTTCAGCTCATTAATGCCTGGGATATTGGTCTTTATGCATTCCATTTCATTTTTGACAACTCCCAATTTTCCTAGATTCAAACTTCATACATTCCATGTTCTGATTATTAATGGATATTTGCAGCTGTTTCTTCCCATTTTGAGTCATGCCCCATCAGCAAATGGAGGTCCCAAAAGCTTTACTCCATTCATGTCATTAAGGTCGACTCTACTTTGAGGAGGCAGCTCTTCCCCAGTAGTAGTTTGAGGGTCTCATCTTCCATCACTATATCAGGCAGAGTTTGAGGGCTATTCATAAAGTTTCCCAGTACTATATCAGACAGTGTTTCACTGCTGTTCAGAAGGTTTTCATTGTCCAATTCTTTGAGAGTAAACAGCCCTTTTCTTTTTCCAAGTTCATTTTAGTCTAGAAGCTCCAGTAAAACCTGTCCACCATGGGAGACCCTGCTGTTACTTGAAATACTCATGGCATAGCCTCCAGCTTCACAGCAACACACAAGCCACCACAGTCCAACAAACTGACAGATGAATGGCGGCGACAGGTTTATTAAAGTATAATTTACAGACAGTAAAGTTCACCCTATTTTTAGGTGTACCAGTTGATGAGTTTAGACAAATACATATAGTTGTGTAAATACCACTACAATCAAAGTATAAAACATTTCCCTCATGCCTTTTTGTGATTAATCCCTTCCTCCCACCTACAGCCCCAGGAAACAACTGATCTATTTTTTATCCCTATAGCTTTGCCTTTTCCATAATGCCATATAAATGGAATCATAAAGTATGTAACTCTTGTGTCTGGCTTCTTTCACTTAGCAGAATGCTTTTTTTTTTTATATATTTAAAAAATAATGTTACTATTTTAAGATGTACAATTCAATGGTATTACGTACGTTCACAGTGTTGTGGGAACAACATCACTGTTTAGTTCCAGAACTTTTTCATCCCTCGAAAGAGAAACCTCCTGTGCATTAAGTGATCACTTCCTAACCCCTCCGCTTTTGTTGATTTTTTAATTGGGGTTGTGTTTTTTTGTTGAGTTGTAAACTTTCTTTATGTGTAGACTACTAATCTGCTTTCTGACTCTTTGGATTTGCCTATTCTGGATATTTTAGGTAAATAGGATCATGCAGCCTATTGTGTCTGATTTCTTTCACTCAGCATGTTTTCAAGAGTCATCTATATATCGGTACTTCATTACTTTTTATGAATGAACAATATTCTGTTTATGGATAGTCCACATTTTGTTTAGCATTCATCTGTTGATAGATATTTCAGTTGTTTTCACCTTTTGACTGTTGTAAATAGTGCTACTATGATCATTAGTGCACAATTTTTTTTTTTTTGAATGCCTGTTTTCAATTCCCTTGAGTATATATATACCTAGAAGTGGAATTATTGGGTCATATGATAATTTTATGTTTAACTTTGTGAGGACTGCCAAACTGTTTTCCACAACAGCTGCCCCATTTTACATTCCCATCAGCAATGCACGAGGGTTCCAACTTCTCTACATCCTCACCAACACCTGCTATTTTCCATACTCTTGTTTAAAGTCATTTTAGTGGGTGTGAAGTGGTATCTCATTGTGGTTTTGATTTTAATTCCCTTGATATACAATGACTTTTCCTGTGTTAGTTGGGTATTTGTATATCTTCTTGAGAGAAATATCTATTCAAGTCTTTTGTTGATTTTTTAAATTGGGTTATGTTTTTGTTGTTGTGTTGTAAAAGTTCTTTATATATATGGATACTAGACTCTTATCACATATATGATTTTCAAATATTTTCTCCCATTCTGAGAGATATCTTTTTACTCTCTTGAAGGTGTCCTTTGATGCACAAAAATTTTTAATTTTGATGAAGTCCAATGGATCTATTTTTCTTTTGTTGCTCATGCTTTTGATGTCATATTTAAGAAACCATTGTCAAATCTAAGGTCATTAAGATTTATGTATGTTTTCTTTTAAGCGTTGTATAGCTTTTGCACTTACATTTAGATCTTTGATCCATTTTCAGTTTATTTTAGTATATGGTAATATGTAAGGATCCATCTTCATTCTTTTGTATATGGATATCCAGTTGTCTCAGTACCGTTTGTTGAAGAGACTATTCTTTTCCTACTGAAGGATCTTGGGCACCCATGTAAAAAATCACTTGGCTGTAGATATATGTATTTATATCTCAACTCTCAAGTCTGTTCTGTTGATTTTTTGTTTATCCTTATGCCATTACAACACCATTTTGATAACTGTAGTTTTGTAGCAAGTTTTAAAATTGGGACAAATGAGTCTTCCAACTATATTATTCTTTTTAAAGATTGTTTTGGCTATTTGGCATTCCTGGCAATTCCATATGAGTTTTAGGGTCTGCCTTTCCATTTCTACTGGAACAAAAAGGCTGTTAAAATTTGTATAGGTATTTCATTAAGACTAGAGATTGCTATGGGAGTATTGCATTCTTAACAATATTAAGTTTTCCAATCCATAAACACAGATGTCTTTTCATTTATTTAGATTTTTAAAACTTTTTTTCAGGAATATTCTGTAGTTTTCAGTGTACAGGTTTCACACCTCCTTGGTTATATTAATTCATAAGTATTTTATTTTTTTCGATGATATTATAAATGGATTTGTGTTCTTAGTTATTTTTTCAAATTGTTTATTGCTAGTTTATAGAAGGGAGCTCTGGTAGCATAGTGCCTAAGGCACTTGACTGCGAACCAGAAGGGTGGCAGTTCAATCCCACCAGCCACTCCTCGGAAGGAAGGTTGGGCAATCTACTTCTGTAGTGATATCACCTCTGAAACCCAAGGAGGGGTCGCAATGAGTCAGGTCCAACTTGATGGCACATAACAACAACAACAAGTTTATAGAAATACAACTGATTTTTGTGTGTTAATCTTGTATTCTGCAACTTTGTTGAATTCATTTATTCATTCTGATAGTTTATTTTTGTGTGTGTATTCTTTAAATTTGTCTCTATATGATCATGTCATATGTAAATAAAGACAGTTTTACTCTTCCTTTTCAATTTTGATTCCTTTTATTTCTTTTGCTTGCCTAATTGTTCTAGCTAGAACTTCCAGTACAATGATGACTGATGGAAGCAGACATTCTTTTCTTGTTCCTTATCTTAGGGGAAATTACTTCAGCCCTTCATCATTGACTAGATGTCAGATATGGGTTTTTCATACATTCCCTTTATCATACTGAGCACGTTCCCTTTTATTCCTAAGTTTCTAAGTGCTTTTATCTGAAAGGGTGCCAGATTTTGTCAAATGCTTTTTCTGTACAAGTTGAAATTTTCTCTTTTTTTTTTTTTAATTATTTTTTCATTCAATTAATCTGGTACATTACATTGATTGATTTTTGTATGTTGAACCACACTTGTATTCCTGGGATAAAACCTTCTTGGTCATTGTGTATAAACATTTCAATATACTTCTGAATTTTGTTTGCCAGTATTTTGATGAGGATTATTGCAATTATATATATATATAATTATATTAGCCTGTTTTCTTTTCTTGTGATATCTTTTTCTGGTTTTGTTTTCAGATGCTGCTTCAGAAGGTGAGTTAGGGAATGTTTCCTTACCTTTTATTTATTGCAAGAGTTTGAGAAGGTTCTTCTTTAAATGTTTAATAGCATTGTCCAGTGAAGACATTTGGGCCTGGGCTTTTCTTTTCTTTTCTTTTCTTTTTTTTTGTGATATTTTGGATTACTGATTCACTTTCTTTACTTGTAATAAGTCTACTCAGATATTTTAATGGAATAATATGTGGGACAATGCCCCTAATATTCTTAGAAGTCCTGCAGTTTTAACAGAGAAAGTATGCAATGATCATTTCTTTTATTCATTTATTTATTTTATAGTGATTGGGTGAAAGTTTATAGAGCAAATTAATTTTCTATTCAACAGTTCATACACATTTTATTTCATGACATTGATTGCAATCCCCATAGTGTAACAGCTCTCTTCCCACTTCCTCCCAGTGGTTACCTTTTTCCTATGTCCTTTTTTCCTATGCATTCCTGTCCTCTGAGCTATTTCCCTGTGCCAGTGCTGCCCTTCTGTTCTCCCATGGTTGATTGTTCTAAGGGGTGTATCTACATGGTGTAGTTTTTCATTATTATTTTGCCTATTGTTTGGCTGGAAGCCATGAAAGTGAGTACAATTCCAGGCTCAAAAGGTGACTAGGGGCTATAGTTTTGAAGGTTTCACCCATCCCTACCAGATGAGTAAGTCTGGTCTTTTTTATGAATTTGAGTTTTGTTCCACATTTTTCTCCTACTCTATCCAGGATGTTCTAGTTTGATCCCTTTGTGAGTTCTTCTTCTGGTCTCAGGGTCATGTCCACTAGTCTCTTAGACGAACTGTTTCCATGTGTCTTTGATTTTCTTCATTATTCCTTGCTTCTGATGAGGAGAGACCAATTTTTACATCACTAGATGGCTGCTCACAAGCTTTTAAGACCCAAGTTGCTACTCACCAAAGTAGGATGTTGTTTTGGTTACCTAGTGCCACTCTGACAAGAATATACCACAAATGGGATGCTTGAAAAAGCATCTTACTGTCTGGAGGCTTTAAATCCAAGTTCAAAGTGCCTCAGCCTTTGGCTTCAGCTCTGCCTCCTGCTCCCAGCCTATTGGAGCTAGAGGTTTTTTTTCACACAGACAGCTGCTGGCTGCTGAGACTGAAAAGCCCAAGGTTGACAAATAAAAAGGCACAGTCCTGATGTTACCAAACCACATGGCAGGCCATTAATTCAAGTCCACTGAAAATCCCAAAGTCGGCAGAGCATGGCAGGCTGCTGAACAATAACACAACTACATGCAGGGTTCAAGCGTGCCATAAGCTAGAGACCATTCCCCTAGGCTTCTCCTTATATACAGAAGCAGACCACATCCCTAAGGCAGCTACTCAGCTGCTCACAGTAGATTCCACCATGGAGTTGATTACCAATTTCATCATGGGGAATAATACTTCCAGCTGCCCAGCCACTCAACCAGGCCCAGCCAAGTTGACACACAAACTTAACTAGCACAGATGTAGAATGATGTTTTTGTATAGTATGTTATGCCAGTTGAGCTTGATGTCCCCGCAACCATGATGCCTTGCCCGAAGACCCAGTGACTCACTCCCTCAAGGTATTTGGCTATGGCTAAGAAGTTGTCATAAATTTGCCCCCATTAGTTCTATTAGGGAGCTCTGGTGGCGTAGTGCCTAAGGCATCTGACTGTTAACCAGAAGGCTGACAGTTCAAACCCACCAGACTCTCCCTGGAAGGAAGGTTGGGCAGTCTACTTCTGTAGTGATTGCTTTGGAAACCCAAGGAGGGCTCTCTATGAGTCAGACCTGACTCGATGGCAGTGGGTTTGGTTTTTTTTTTTTT
>NW_006921801.1:4573802-4577086 GCF_000298275.1 Orycteropus afer afer
TTTTTTTTTTTTGTGTGTGTGTGTGTGTGTGTATATATATATAAAGTTGAGTTTTACTCCATGTTTTTCTCCCACTCTATCCAGGATCGATCAATCTATCTATCTATCTATACACATTTGTGGTAGTTAAGGTTTGTGTCAACTTGTCTGGGCTTGGTTTTGAGTGGCTGGGCAGCTGGATGTAGTATTCCCCATGTTGAGACTGGTAATCCACTCTATGGTGGAATCCACTGTGAGCAACTGAGTAACTGACTTAGGGATGTGGTCTGCTTCAAGTATGTAAGAAGAAGCTTTGTGAAAGATCTTTAGCTTTTTGGCACACTTGGGTCTTGCATTTAGCCATGTCTTCATTGAGCAGTTTGCCATGTTGCCTGCTGATCTTGGAACTGTTTCTGGACTTGAACTAGTGGTGTGCCTTTTGTTTGATAGTCTTGGGACTGTGCCATTTTACTTGTTGACTTTGATATGTCAGCCTCAGCAGCCAGCATTTGCCTGAGTTAAGAGATGCCTCTAGCTCCAGTGGGCTGGGAGCAAGAGTCAGGGCTGAAGCCAAGGTCAAGGGGCCCTCACCTAGCCCCTAGATCTGTACTTTGAACTCAGACTTCTAGCCTCCTAAACTGTGACCAGAAGGCTAGTGGTTCAAACCCACCAGCCGCTCCTCGGAAGGAAGGTTGGGCAATCTACCTCCATAGTAATACCACCTTGGAAACCCAAGGAGGGGTCACTATGAGTCGGGTTCAACTTGACGGCAATAACAAACTGTAAGGGAATAAATCCCTATTTGTTAAAGGTTAAATACTTGTGGTATTTCTGTCATAGCAGCTCTAGAGAATCAAAACAACATCCTTATAGCACAAACAAAAATGTATGTAGAAATACTGTCTGCCAAACTTATATACGATCCTGGGTATGTTCTCTTTTGACCCAAACCTGATAATTTAACCTGTGCACCTATGTATACACCTGTAGATTAATTTTTGTTATTACTGATAATGCCATGTTGTGTATATAAAAGTGTTTATCTTTGTTGTCTGTATCTCTTGTGCACCTTTCTTTGTCTTCCTTTTTCTTAGTGTGATTGTGCTGATCACTTACGTTTGGTTATATTGCCTTTCCCTCCCTTCACCCAAATCAATACTTGTCTCTTACCTATCTATCAATTTTTCTTCCCCTCCCCTCCTGTCCCATCCCTGGAAACCAACAAAAAACTTCTTCCATGTATAAACTTTTCCTTGACTTTTTACAATTGTGAACTTATGCAATAAATTGACTTATTTTACTCAGCATAATGTCCTCCCAGTTCCTCCGTGTTACGAGATGTTTTGTGGATTCTACATTATTCTTTAGTGTTGCATAGTATTTCCACTGTATGTACCATAGTTAGTTTATCCATTTATCTGTTGATGGACACTTAGATTGTTTCCCTCTCTTTGCTATTGTTAAGAGTGATGAACATGGATGTGCATATTTCTACTTATGTCCTGGTTATCACTTCTCTAGGTTAAATACCTAGAATGATATCGCTAGATTAAATGGTATTTCTATTTCCAACTTTTTAAGAAAGTGCCATATCATTTTACCACAGTGGTTGTATCATTATACAGTCCTATCAGCAGTGTGTGAGAGTCCTTATCTCTCCACATCCTTGCCAGTGTTTGTTATTTTCTGTCTTGTTGAACTTCACTATTATTGCCAGGATGAGACGGTATCTCATTGTTGTTTTGGTTTGCATCTCTCTAATAACTAATGATTGTGAGCATTGCTTTATGTGTTTGTTGAGTGCATTGATATCTTCTTTGGAGAAGTGTCTGTGCATGTCTTCTGCCCATTTTTTTAAAAAATTGAATTGCTTATCTTTTTGATGTTGAGGTATTGGATTTTTTATACATTTTAGAGATCAGTCCTTTGCCATATATGTCACTGCCAAATATTTTTTTCCCAGTCTGTAGGTTCTCTTTTTACTCTTTTGGAGAAGTCTTTTGATACACATAAGAATTTCATTTTTTAGAAGGTCCCAGTCATCTAGTTTATCTTCTGCTGTTTTTACATTTTTGCTTATATTTGATAGTCTGTTTGTGCCATGTATCAGTGCCCCTAAGTTTACCCCTATTTTTTCTTTGATGAACTTCATAGTTTCAGGTTTTACATTTAAGTCTTTGATGCATCTTGAGTGAGTTTTTGTGTATGGTGTAAAGTATGGATCTTGTTTCATTTACCTGCAAATGGATATTCAGTTTTGCAAGCACCATTTTGATAAAGAAACTGTCTCTTCCCCATTTAACTGATTTCTGCCCTTTGACAAAGATTAGCTGACCATAGGTCGATGGATCTATTTCTGGTTTCTCAATTCTCTTCCACTGGTCTATGTGTCTGTTGTCAAACCAATACCAGTCTGTTTTGACTACTGTGGCTGTAGAGTAAGTTTTGAGATCCAAGAGTGTGAGACCTATGTTGTTCTTCTTCAGTAGTACTTTGCTTATTTGAGTTCTCTTTCCTTTCCATATAAAATTAGTAACTGGTTTTTGCACGTCCCTAAAGAATGCTAATGGAATCTGTATCGGGATTGCATTGAATGTATAGATTCTTATGGGTAGCATTGACATTTTCACAGTGTTCAATCTACTTATCCATGATCATTGTATGTTCTTCCAATTATGCAGGTCTCTTTTAGTTTCTTCTAGCAATGTTTTGTAGTTTTCTTTGTATAGGTCTTTTGTGTCCATAGTAAGATTTATTCCCAAGTATTTTTTCTTTTTGGTAGCTATTGTTAATGGTATTGATTCCCTTATTTCCTTTTCAGAGATCTCTTTGTTGTGTAGAGGAATCCAACTGATTTTTGTATGTTCATCTTACATTCTACCACGCTACTGACTCTTTTAAGTTAGTTCCAGTAGTTTTCTTGCTATTTCTCTTTCCTGTGTATAGGCTCTCAGGAGCTCTGGTAGCATAGTGCCTAAGGCACTTGACTACTAACCAGGAGGTTGGTGGTTCAAACCCACCAGCCACTCCTCGGAAGGAAGATTGGGTAATCCTACTTCTGGAGTGATAACTGCCTCAGAAACCCAAGGAGGGGTCGCTAGGAGTCGGGCCGACTCGATGGCAAATAACAACAACAACAACAACAACATGTATAGGCTCTATCATCTGCAAATAGGGATAGTTTTACTTCTTTTGTGTGTGTGTGTGTGTGTGTGTGTGTGATTTGGGTGAAGGTTTACAGAGCAAATTTACTTTCCATACAGCAGTTCACATATACTTTATCTCATGACATTCACCACAGTTTG
>NW_006921801.1:4583349-4613553 GCF_000298275.1 Orycteropus afer afer
ACAGGGAAAAGAACAAAATGCTGAAAACTAGGACCTGGGAGGGGAAGATTAAGAATAATAGTAAAAAGGACAAAAGTATTAATAATAATAATAGTTGTTTTAAAACAGACAATACAAGCAAACTAATCACCAGAAAAAAAGAAAGCGAAAAAGAAAAAAAAAAATTGGTGGAGAACAGGGCAGGGCATCCAGGCTCTGTCTGAGCACACAGACTGTGATGAATTTCCTGTGGGCCCAGAAGGTAGGTGGGAGTGAGGGATGGCTGCACCTCTGTTCACCAAGCGGTTGTGGGGTATAAGAGTAACAAGAGGAATGTGATACCTTTTCAGTCTTGCAGGTCTGGAGTGACCTTGGGGTTGCTGGAAAGCAGAATGTGTTCTTAAGCCCTAGGAATCTGCGAGCCCACTGTCTCTTTAAATATCCAAAATAGTCAAGCCGCTTTTAACCTTCAAAATGGCGGTGCCCTCTGGACTGGCAAAAGTCCACAGCTCAGCCCGCCTTTCTCTTCACCTTCTCCGTTTATTATTCACCCACCAGAGCAGTCCTCTGTGCAGTCTCTGGCTAGCAGTGCTGATTTTTAGGTTAATTGTTAGGTCCTACCACTACTCGAGAATCTCCAAGCTGTCTGTGCCGTCAGGATCACTCAGGATTGCTGCCAGACCGCAGCTCTGTATGTCTCCTTTTTTGGTATTTTCACGCAAATTCTTCTGCTAGTTGGGGTTTAGTCCACTTCTATATCCTCCCCTTCAAGGCTCAGGGGTCCAACATTATCTTCTGTGTCTGTGTTAATTGATTTCCCTTTTCTTTGTTGAGGAGCGTCTGTGCAGTCTTTCTGCCTAGTCCACCATCTTGCTGGAACTTCCAATTTTACTTCTTCCTTACTAATTTGGATGACTTTTATTTCCCTTTCTTCTTTGTTGCCTGCCAAAAGGGCAGGGAGGCCTCATCTTCTGAGCTCCTCTAACCCCATCAGAGGAAGACAGAATCACCATCAGTAGCCCAAGGCCTATTTCTGCGAGACCAGGCATGCTGTCTTGCTCCAGCCCTTTCACCAACCCTGACACAAACCATTCTTCATGTAGCACCCACCACCTCTCTGCTGGGTTTGATAATTTGTTGCAATGGCCACACAGAACTCACAGATTATGGGATTTATTAGGGAAGCAACAGGCTACAATTCAAGTTCAGAAATTCACTCATTCTCTTCCAGCTGGTTGTCTCACTTAGCAGCTGGCAGTCTGGCAGTCACTCTCTCAGCAGTGTGTGTTTCTCATGTCTCTCATCAGCATGTGTCTCTTTCATCTCTCTCAGCAATGTGTGTCTCTCACATCTCTCTCTCAGCAGCATGTGTCTCTTGCATCTGTCTCTCAGTGAGTGCATATCTCTCGAGAGCACATTTCTCTCAGCAGCACATCTTTCTCAGCCAACAGTCAGAGAGACAGATTCCTTCTGCCTCTAGGAGGCCTCCTTTTGAACCTGGCACAGTGGCCAAACTAACCAATCCCAACATCAGAATTCTATACATCTGAGAGAGAGAGAACTTCCCAGAAGATTGTTTCGTGCCACTCTCAACAGAAATACCACAGCTGGATAACTTATCAGTCAGGAGCTCCTCAGTAGCTCATGGCAAATTCCACCATGGAGTTTACAAAGACTTTAGCTAGAAAAGCCATATTATGTAATTTACTACCCTGCATTGCTCTAGCCAGGACTTCCAGTACAATGTTGAATAGAAGTGGTAACAGAGGGCATCTTTGTCTGGTTCCTGTTCACACTGTGAAATGCTTTCAGTCTCTCTCCATTGAGATTAATATTTGGCTCTTGGTTTTGCATATATGCCCTTTATTGTGTTGAGGAATTTCTCTTATATTCTTATTTTTCTGAGTTTTTTTTTTTTTTTTAAATCAGGAATGGGTGTTGGATTTTCTCAAATGCCTTTGCTGCATCAGTTGATATGATTGACATGATCATGTGTTTTTTTCCTCCTTTTATTTAACTTATGTGATGGATTATGTTAATTGTTGAACCATCCTTGCATACCTGGTATGAACCCCACTTGGTGTAATGAATTATTTTTTGGATATGTTGTTGGAGTCTACTGGCTAGGATTTTGTTGAAGATTTTTGCATCTATATTCATGAGGAATATTGGTCCATAGTTTTCTTTTTTTAGTGCTGTCTTTGCCTAGTTTGGGTATCAAAGTTATGCTTGCTCCACAAAATGAATTTGGATGGATTCCACCCTTCTCTATGTTCTAGAATAATTTGAATAGTATTCTCTGAACATTTGGTAGGATTCTCCAGTGAAGCCGTCTGGGCCAGGCCTTTTTTGTTGTTGTTGGTAGTTTTTTTTTTTTTCAATGAGCTGTTTAATTTATTCTTTTGTTATGGGTCTGCTCAAGTTTTCTACCTCAGTCTGTGTTAGTTTAGGTGAGGAGTGTGTTTTTAGAAATCTGTCCATTTCTTCTAGGTTTTAAAATTTGTTGGAGTACAGTTCTTCATAGTATCCTGACATGATCCTTTTCTATTTCAGTTGGTTCTGTTATACCACCACCCATTTCATTTCGTGTTAGTATTATTTGCATCTTCTTCTTTTTTCTTTGTTTAATTTGCCAGTGGTTTGTCAATATTATTAATCTTTTCAAAGAACCAACGTCTAGTCTTGTTGATTCCTTCTATTTTCCTTTTCATTTATTTCTGCTTGAATCTTTATTATTGCCTTCTGGTGACTGCAGACTTTTTTTTTTCCCCTCTGCTATTTTCCTAACTGTTGGAGATGTGGGGTTAAGGTATTGAATTTTGCTCTTTCTTCTTTTTTGATATGTACATGTATTGCTACAAATTGCCCTCTGATCACTGTTTTTGCTGTGTCCCAAAAATTTTGGTATGTTGTGTTTTCATTTTTGTTGAAGTCAAGGAATTTTTCAGTTTCTTTTCTTATTTCTTCCATTACACAGTAGATTTTATGGAGAAAGTTACTCTGTTTCTATGTGTTTTTTTTTTTTTCTTGATCCCCCTATTGTTGATTTCTAATTTTATAACATTGTGACTTGAAATGATGCTTTGCAGTATTTCAATGTTTTTAATTTTATTGAGGCTTTCTTTGTGGCCTAATATATGGTCTTTTCTGGAGAGTGTTCCATGTGCACTGGAAAAGAATGTATAATGTGCTGATGTAGGGTGAAGTGCTCAGTAGATGTCTGTAAGGTCAAGTTGGTTGATTGTGTTATTTAGTTCTTCTGTGCATTTGTTGAGTTTTTTTCTAGGTGTTCTATCTTTTATTGAAAGTAGGTTATTAAAGTATCCTACTATTACTATGGAGTCATCTATTTCTGTTTTCAATTCTGTTAAAGTCTGACTTATGTATATTGGGGCTCTTTTGTTGGGTGTGTAGATATTTATATGATTACATCCTCTTGTTCAATTGATCTTTTGATCATTATATAATGTCCTTCATTGTCTCTTATGGTTTTTTTTTTTTGTTAATTCTATTTTATTAGAAATTAGTATCACCACTCCTGCTCTTTTTTGAATGGCGTTTGCTTGACTTATTTTTTTCCAACTTTTGATTTTTGTCTTCTTGTGTAAGTAAGGTGAATCTCTTGCAAATAGCATATGGATAGGACATTTTCTTATGCAGTCTGCAACTATCTGGCTCTTGAGTGGTGGATTTATTCCATTTATATTCAGTGTAATTATTGCCAAGTATGAATTTATTGCTCTCATTTTTTTATGTGTTTTTTTGGTGATGTTGCTGATTTCTCTGTTCCGTGTTCTGCACTGAGCTCATTTTGTTTATGGGTTTTTTTTTAATCATTTCTTTCATTGCTATCATTTTAGTATTTGCTAAATATTTGTGCCTTTCCTCTTTTTGTTTTGATGAGAAGGTTTATTAATTTTCTTTAAGATTATCCTGTTATTTATTATTTTCTTCCCAAGTTTAGAACTGTTTGTTCCATCTCACAATCATCTTGACTTCCTCTCCATTTGGAAGTTTTGTACCTACACTATTCATTCTTTTTGATTTGTAGTTTTTCTCATTTACCAATTGATGTCTCTGGTTCACTGTTTACAGTCTTGTAAGCTTCTTTTACTTTGGATACTTCTATAACTCAGTTGGTTTCTGGGTTATGTCATCATGTGTGTTAATCATTGGTTGTTGTCTACTGTTTTTGGTTTCTGTTCGAAGGTCTCCCTTTAGCATCTCTTGTAAAGTTCATCTCATTTTAACAAAATTGCTTAATTTCTATTTATCTGGAAATGTCCTAATTTCAACCATCATAATTGAGGGACAATTTTGGTGGGTATAAATTCTTGGTTGAAATTTTTTTTTTTTTTTTGTCTTATATATATCATCCTATCTCCTTCTTGCCTGCACAGTTTCTTCTAAGAAATCAGAGCTTACTCTTATTGGTTGCCTTTTATGGGTAATTTTTAATTTTTCCTGTGCTGCTTTCAGAATTCTTTCTTTTGTTTTGGTCAGTTTGATTATGATATGTCTTGATGATTTTCTTTTGGATTCTATCCTGTTTGGGGATTTGTTGAACTACTTGAATGGATATCTTCTCATCTCTCATCATGTTTGGGAAGTTATCTAAATGTTCGACAATTTTCTCTGTGATTTTATTTGTTTCTTCCTGTTCTGGAATTCCAGTCATATGTAAGTTATTCTTCTTGATGGTATCTCACATAAATCTTGGTCTTTCTTAATTTTGTTTTGATCTTTTTTCTGATTGATCTCTAACAAAGTGATAGTGAGTGACTTGTCTTCAGTCTCACTAAATCTGTCTTCCATTGCTTCAATTCTACTCCTTTGCCCTTTTAATGTATTATTTATTTCTGAAATCTTAGTCTTAATCTCCTGGATTTCTATTTTGTGCCTTCTAATTTTTCATTTATTTTGTTAGTTTGTTCTTGTTTTCCTAAATTATTCCACCATTTTGTCTGTGTTATCCTTAATTTTGTCAGTGTTTTCCTTGATTTTGTCAGTGTTTTCCTTGACACTCAATCCATTGAAGATATCTAAATATAATTCATCTGAATTCCTAATCAGGTAGTTCTAATGCTGCTTATTCCTCAGGGAGGCTTTCTGTCTCTGCATCCTTGTCCCTTGTTTGTACTACATTATCTTGCTTCTTTGTGTGAACTGGGATGGTTAGTTGTCTTTGAGACACTGTGATGTCATTGTATTTATATTTAATTGGTGATTCTAAGTTGATGTAAGCCGCCCAGATTTTTTTTTTTTTTTACTTTATTTTGTTTTGACATATCTGAGTGATCAAGGTTAGTGTATTGCTCTATTCACTAGTTTGACAGAACTTAGGCATTTACCACCTGTCTCCTGGTGATTGTGATAGAGGATGAGAATGTATGCACTGATTTCTGTTAGCTGCTCATGTAGATCACTTGGGGCAAGTTAGGCTGATATAGGCTGATATTGATCACTGTCTATCATTGATCAGTTGATGCAGAAGCAGGTGGTGGCCCTCATCCAGTGGGTGGAGCTGCAGGAGGTGTGAGTGTGGTTGGGTCATGTGGATATAGTTACTGTCTCTCATCTGGTTGGACAAAAAAAAACATGAAAAAAATGAAAATAACAGAACAAAAACACTAACTGTATAAACAAATAGCAAAAACCACACATGCACACACACACACAAAGAAAAAGTAATAAATAAAAAGAAAAATGAAAAAAGGAAATAAAAACAAAAGAATGACAAAAAGGAAAAAAAAATCTTTTCAGTCATCAGCCATTAGTGTGGTTTCCCACACAGTCTTCAGCAAGCAGAGATGATTCTTTGGTTTCTGCCCATATTGGAAGCTGCTTATAAATATTTAAAATAGCCAAGCTCTTAGGATAACCCACAATCCACAGCTCTGTTTATCTGCTTATTCACTGTTTTCAGTCAGGTCTTTCTACTAGTTGGCAAATTAATCTACTTCTTTATCCTTTCCTTCAAAGTTGAGAATTCCAGGATTATCTGCTCTATCTGTTTCAATTGGTTTCTTTCTTTCTTTTTTGTTATTGTTGTCGAGTATCTGTGTAGCTTGTCTGTCAACTATGCCATCTTGCCAGATGTCTGCAAGTTCATTCTTAAAATCTTTAGTAGGCCTTCTGTCTGTAGGCAAGAGTCTATGAGACACCACCCTTCATCTCCATGAGATCTTAATAAAGGAGTTTACAGCTTTATTCTAGATTTGATCTTTGCTCTGAAGCTGTTTGAAAATCATTTGCTACCTAGCTACCATTGCCAACCACTCAGAAAGGGATCAAAATTGGAGATTCTGGATAGTGTGGCAGAAAAATGTGGCACAAAACCCAAAAACATAAAAAAAGACCTACTGGTGTGATAGAGACTGATGGAAACCCTAGCTACCCTTCAGACCTGGAGTTGAACTCTGGTGGCTTAACTTTCAGCCAAACAATAGACAGGCATATGAAGTGAACACTTACACAAGGGAGGTGCACTCTTTAGAACAATCTACCATGGGAAATCAGAAAGGCAATATTTGCACAAGGAGAAAGTTCAGAAGGAGGGGTGCATAGGAAAGAAGGACACAGGGAAAAGGTAACCACAGGGAGTAAGCAGGAAAAGAGTTGTTACATTATGGGGATTGCAATCAATGTCATGAAACAAAATGTGTGGGAACTGCTGAATGGAAACTGATTTTGCTCTGTAAATTTTCACTTAAATTACAATAAAAATTTTAAAAAGAAAATGGTTTGCCATTTGTAGTAGACTCTTCTGACTGATAGGACAAGATTAACCAAAAGTTTTGTGAAAAGAAATTGGGAAAAATAGTTTAGGGATCACCCAAACCTGAAAATTAGCGTAATGATTCAGTTGCTGATTTGAACTCCTTTTTTAAATAAAAAATTTTTTCTTTTTGTTTTCTTAGTTGACTAAGATTTTTGACACAAACATTTACAGAACTTCTCAGCAGAGCATTCTTCTTTCTTTCTTTTTTTTTCCTTGATATTTTGGATTATTTATTTTGAATCTTGGTTTTAAACAAATGTAAGTATAAATACAGATTTTTGTTCCAAAATTAGAATCATTCTGCAGGCACATTTTGTAAGGTGCTTTTCTTTGGCAATATATCAAGAACATTTCCCCAGGTCATAAGCTGCTGTTTTCCTACAACATTATATATATTTTTGTTGTTTACCTAGTCTTGACATTATATCCTTTACTGCCAGGCTATAAGATGAAAGGAGTTTGTTGCTGTTGACCTTCGTGCTACTATAATCTTGGATTCTTTGCAATCTCTTGAACCAGTGAGAACTGAGATTTCCCATAGCAGTCCCAGTGAACTCAAAATAAGAAAATAAAGTTACAAAATAATACATTTTAAAGTCAAAGAAGGGAAAAAATAGTTTAAAAAAATCATCTTTCTTTAGCTGTTAGCTGAAAGCAGAAATCGCCTTTATCTTCTGGCAGTTTCACAGGAGGTGGCCTCTAGCAACCACTGGCACTAGTTTCTAAGCATAATGAATATTTCTTGGTTAGGGAAGGTTGGGCTACCTACTTCTGTAATGATACCGCCTCAGAAACCCAAGGAGGGGTTGCTATGAGTCGGGTCTGACTCAATGGCAGTGAGTTTGGTTTTTGGTTTATTTAAAATCATAGTTCGTTGTTTCTGTAAATTCTGCTCTTCCTCATTGTTGTCCTTGAAAAATTAGAAGAACTGATTCATAAAACATAACACAAGATCAGTGATCTGTTTGCCCCATAGCAATGGAGGTTTTGTGGGAGGGTATTGTTTTACTTTAGTTGTTTCTGATATGAAATGAAACAAATCTTAATCTTGGTTTCTGAGTTCTACTCTGTGGTTGGTGCTGTAAGCCAAGTCCATCTGGAAGCAGATCTTTTAGACAATTACTGATGTCATTACAAAGACACAATAGAAAATGAGACTGATGTTCAATACTTAGAAGACCAAAGTCCCTTATCAACAAGCCCTCATTGAGTAGTGATTTTTAATGAGATTCTAGAGAACACTGAGCTTTTTCTAGGTTTTGAAAATCAGAGGTCATAATCATTATACAAACCTTCCTTTCTTTGGAACTCAGACCTCTAAAGCTGCAGAGCCAAAGCAGCAGAATCAGAAGCAAAATTTTTGTAAGTAGATAATTAGGTATAATTATGAGATGAGCTGCTCACACTTCTCCTTGGTTTCTGCACTTATATATCTAGTGTATGTGGTTTTAAAAAAGTACTGAACATATTGGTAGGTGATTTGGAGCATATATTGCATGCTCTAGAACAGTACCCTAAATTATTATTCCTTACTTGACACCCAAACTGAGTGTGATAGACACTCCAATCATTCTATAATGTCAACTACTTCTGGTGACTCTTTTGGGTCTTAGCCCATTACCACATTATTTTTGCAGTGAAATAAGTTCCTTTGTGAGAACAGTGTTGTGTGGAATTCCATACCAGTGAATGTTCCATACCAGTGAATGTTCAGGAAGACTGGACAGTGTTTTGTTCTGTTGCACAAAGGGTCGCTATGAGTTGAAATCAACTCAACAGCACCTAACAACAATGACAACTAGTCTACAGATGTTGGTGCTGGTAGAAGTTTTGTAGGCAAGGAAAGAAAATATTTATCTATAATGAATGTCTATTTCAGTGAGGATCAACAACTGCTCCTTCCATGATGGAATATGTTTAATACAAATAACCTGCCACTGGATGGCTGCTGTTTCCCCCAAGATATGGTGCTGTACCAGGGTTCTGTGTAGGTTGTTGCTGTTGGCAGTTTGGGCACTAAGCAGTGGTGGTAGTTAGATAAGTGTTGGTGAATTCATGTCCTTGGACCTCCATATGTGTGGTCACTGTGTTCATTAGCCCACTGAACAAATTGCAGGTTGACTGAGGAAAGAAGTTGACAGATACACACATACTAGCTCATCTTTCCTACTTTTATCTGTTTCTTGGGGCTGCTGTAACAAAGATCACAAAGCAGATGACTTTTAAAAAACAGAAAGTATTGTCTTATAGTTCTGGAGGGAGCTCTGGTAGCATAGTGGCTAAAGCACTTGACTGCTAACCAGAAGGCTGGCGGTTCAAACCCACCAGCCACTCCTCGGAAGGAAGGTTGGGCAATCCTACTTCCGTAGTGATACTGCCTCGGAAACCCAAGGAGGGGTCGCTATGAGTCGGGGCCGACTCGACGGCACATAACAACAACAACAACAACATAGTTCTGGAAGCTGTAAGTCCCAATCAAGAGTATCAGCCGTGTTGATTCCTAGCTTCTGAAGGTGCCCAGCAAATCTTGGCATTCCTCAGCTTGCAGCTTTGTCCACCTCCCTCATCCCATGGCTGTCCTTTCTCTGCTTGTTCTGTCTCTCTGTTTTCCTTTTTTATAAAACACCTCTTAGAGGGGATTAGGACCCACTCTTCACCAGTATAGCCTCACATCAACTGATGGTATCTTCAAAGACCTTATTTCTAAATAAAGTCAGATTCACAAGTATCATGGGTTAGGATATCTATCTTTTTTTGGAGGCTACAATTTAATCCATAATACCACCAGATTATAGAGAACTCCTATCGTATGCCCTTAGATGAGTATTCACATGGGAAAGAAGTAAACTCACAGTCTATGTCTATTCTAAATGAGCACACCCACAGGCTTCTTTCCCAAACCCCTTTGTTACCAATTTTCCAATCTTTTACCCTCTTAAGTCCCAGATCATGAATTTGTATCGACATAACTTATAGACCTCTCTCTTTCAAAGCAAAGCAAACAATCAGACATATGACTTGAAGTTCTTCCCACTTAGAAAATTTATCTTCCTCATACTTCTTCGGAGCTCTGGTGGCGTAGTGCCTAAGGCATTTGACTGCTAACCGGAAGGCTGGCGGTTCAAACCCACCAGCCAATCCTTGGAAGGAAGATTGGGCAATCTACTTCCATAGTGATAATACCTCAGAAACACAAAGAGGGGTTGCTATGAGTCGGATCCAACTCGATGGCAGTGCATTTCGTTTTATATTTCTTCAGACCACCCTGAAGATTGTGATTCCACAGTAGAATATATTCAATGCCTATATATTGTGTACATGCACCTTTGAACCTGGTTCATTTTCTTCCTTGGTCAAGTGGAATTCTTTATGAGACCATAAGGTGTTGGTAAAGCAGAGGTAGTAGTAAAGCAGGAAAAGTTCTCATGGAAGTCTGAACCAACTGCTTATTGAACTCATTTGTGCCTTCAGAACTTGCTAAATCTGACATAAACCACACCTTTTTTATAAAGAACATCCTTTCCCATAGCCAAATTTATGGCTCGATAGCTCAGACTACTCCCGTTCATAATAGATATATTCAAGTCATCAGGTCACTTGGGCCCCATGGCCAGGTATTTGATTTTTACCATGAACCAGCAGCATTTAATATAGCTTTTTTCCAAAAAATCTACAGGTCTGCATTATGATCCTCTCCCTGGGACCCGCCAGAGGGTCTACACTGTATTCTCTTGTGCGACAGATACCTCCAGCACTATGGGATCTGCTGGGTCACAACCCTAAATTGGCAATAAGACCCATGAGTCCTGGGACCTGCTATAGAGCTCTTGTTTACTCTGGGCCTCATTCAAAATCAGCAGCCTAAAAAATTACTCAGTAAATGGGTTAGAGTAACAAACCCTAATGTGATACATATAACTTCAGAATTTCAGAGGTGCCTTTCCTTAGTGGTATGAGGGTGCAAAGTGCAGCAATTTGACTTTGCCTTGGGATATTAATTTTGATAGAAATCAAAAGGGAGGGAGGAATTATAGAGTGAGAAAATAAAAGGGAGAAAGCTGGAACCCTGAGGAACATCAACAAATGTGATACGCAGAGGAATAAACTCATAAAGAGATGGAGAAGGAGCCTTAGGATAGAGAGAAAGAAAAGCCTTGAGAGGGGCAGAAAAGCCATGTGGGCAAAGTCACAAGACAAAGAAAGAGAGCATTTCAAGAAGTGAGAAGTAATCAACTGTGTCTTATGTAACAGAGAGGCTCTACCAGGTAAAGCCTGAGAAGTTCCATTGGAGTTAGCACCAGGGAGGTCATTGGTGACTTTGATGAGAGGTATTTCACAATCCTGTTGTGGATGCAGGGGTAGATTGCAATAGAAGGAGGAGTGGATGGGAAATGAGAATGCGCAGTCCGGTGAGTTATGCCTCTTAACCAACCAATCAACCAGGAAACAGAAAATTCAGCTTGGAAACAGGAATGGAGGAGATGGGAGGTGATCTGAAGTTTGAAGGAATGTTGTTATTTCTATTTAAGTGGACAAAACTCTGAACACACTAATTGCTGTTGGAGGAGAGGCTGTAGACATAGAAAGGGCATTGTTGATGGGGTGACAGGTCCCCAAGGAGGTTGAGAGGGCGGACATTGAGAGCTCTGTGTCTTGAGAGTCATCATACAAATAAATTAATTCTTCACAGTTGGAATAACAATTCAAAATGACCCTTGGAATTGTTTTTCTTTTTTTTCCTCACATATATACAGTATCCAAAAGAAGAGATGAAAGTACCAACAGGTGACTTCTTAAAATTGTTGACTGAGTTTTCAGTTTGGTTTGGAGTTAGAGGAATTGGTAGATTGGGGAAATGGTCAAAAATAAATGGAATAAAGCCAGTAAGTGTTAATTACAGGCTGACATATTATGGGAAGGAAAAAAATACTGGGAAAAGGCAGACTGGGATTTAAGACTTACTCTGGAGAAGCTGAATAGGAGACAGCAAATAGAAGTGTGGTTCAAAAGGTGAACACCATTCTGGAGGATAAAACTTCCTTAAAAAGCATGGTTTAAATTCAGAACTCTGAAATGATGCCATAAACATTGTTAATATTTGCTGACTTGATTTGTTGCTACTGATCTGCCCTTAGCAGGCCGAGTTCCTAAGAATTACTTGGTCAGTCGTGGTGATAGTTTACACTGGGATATCCACATTCTCTTGCCTGATTCCTCAGACCATGGCTCATGCCTGCAATAAAGCTCATCAGGATGAAGTATATGTAGGTAGTGGTGACAAAGTGACAGAGAACTTTTTTCCCCTTGTGCAACACTAACCAGTGTAAATGCTGACCAAAATTTTAATTTGGCCTATTGAATAGCTGAGCTAACCTACCAAACAAATTAAACTTGTTTGTATGGAGGGATGGACACAGGGAAGAGGTAACTATGGGGAAGAAGTGGGAGGGGAGCTGTTGCATTGTGGTAAACTGTGGTCAATGTTATGAGACAAAGTATATGTGAACCGCTGTATGGAAAGTGAATTTGCTCTGTAAACCTTCACCCAAATCACAATTAAAAAAAAAAATTAAACTTGTCATAAGAGGGTTAAATGAATGTGAATGAAACTTTCCTTTCACCCTGAGCAACATTTAGGACTCTGAATAGGAAAGGTGTGGAATCCACTGCTAAAGAGGGCCAGGAAGAATGTTCATGGGAGGACCCAAAATATGAAGAGAGGACTAGAAAATAAGACCCAGGGTTGGAGAAAGGAGAAGGTTGCACAGTTGACTTTAATAAACTCTTCAAGTATTTTCAAAGAAATATGACCATCAGAAAAGAAAGCACTTAAAACCACACTATTATCCTTACATTTTTTTTTTTGTTTTCTGCAAATAGCCGTATGATTTTTTCAGCCTTTTTTTCGCAATGTTTTATTGTGAAAATTTTCAAACACACAGAAAAGTTCAAAACCAGTACAATGTACAACTATATACCGACCACTCAGACTCAGCAGTTGTTGACATTTTGTCATATTATCTGTGTATGTATATTTTAGGGAGCCCGGTGGCACAGTGGTTAAAGTATTCAGCTGCAAACCAAAAGGTTAGCAGTTTAAACCACTAGCTACTCCACCAGGAGAAAGATGTGGCAGTCTTCCATATTACAGCCTACAAAACCCTACGGGGCAGTTCTACTCTGTCCTATAGGGTTGTTACGAGTCAGAATCATCTTGACAGTAATGTATTTTTCTACATATACATTTTTGCTGAATTATCTAAATAAGTTACAGACATCATGACTTTTTATTCCTAAATACTTCAGCAGGTGTTTTTGAAAAATAAGGATATTTCCTGACATAAGTACAGACTGTAATCACATGTGTTATGACACCAAAAAAATTAATACTTTCATATTCTCTAATTCCCAGCCCATATTCAAATATCCCCATTTGTACCCAAAATATCTTTTGTAACTTTTTGCACAATGATCCAATCAAAGATAACTTATCACAGTGCTTTGTTCTGTTTCTTTGGGTCCTTTAAAATGTAACAGTTCTGCCACCTTCTTGAGTTAATCTTGAAGTAAAAAAACAAAAACAAAAAAAAATGTTATAAAATAGAAGACCATCTAAAATTTTTGCTTGTATTATTTCATTTGGTGTTTATAATCATAATTACAACAAAAACATGTACAGCTTAAAAAAAGTAGAATAAATAAAAAAAATCACCAGTGTTGTCTCCGGATGTGAGACTACAACTGATTCTTTAAAAATTTCCTTGTACATTTGCCAAATCTGCTACAATGAATGTGCAATTAAAAATGTGTCCAAGATTTAGATTAAAATAATAGAAAAGTTATATAACAGTGAGGGACATTAAACATTTAACAATGAAATAGCTGTTGAGGAAGGATGTTGAATTATATGTGAAATTTTAAAAAGTAAAAACAATTTGTACTGATTTGGTAAATTTAAGAGTGGCTTGCCTTAAAAGTGAGAGGAATGATGTTTGCTCTCCCTTTTTATTCTCATACCAGCAGGTTACATACTAGCCTGTTGTCATGTTGGAGGTCATTTGGTTGTCTGGTAGAGTGGAAGGAGCTTGGAGTCTGGAATATCAGTCCCAGCTCTGCCACTTACTAGCTATTTGATTCCAACTCATAAGGATCCCATTGAGTTTCCAAGGCAGTAAATCTTTATAGAAGTAAATTGTACTATCCTCTTTCCACAGAGTGGCTGTTGTTGTTATGTGCCGTCGAGTTGGACCCAACTCATAGCGACCTCTCCTTGTGTTTCCGGGCAGTATCACTAGGGAAGTAGATTGCCCAACCTTCCTTCCGGGGAGTGGCTGGTGGGTTTGAACTGCCAACCATCTGGTTAGCAGTCAAGTGCCTTTGGGGACTACGCTACCAGAGCTCCTACAGAGCGGCTAGTGGGTTTGAACCACCAACCTTCTGATTAGCAAATGCCTTAAGCACTATGCCACCAGAGCTCCCATTTACTAGCTATTTGAACTTAGGCAAGATACTTGATTTCCTAAGGATGTTTCTCATCTGTAAAATGAGCATAATTACATCTCACAGGGTAGTTGTCAGGATTAGCAATTATATACAGTATAGGTGAAATAGCTAATATGGTAGTGATTATTCAGATATAATATAGGCTCAAATATGCCTTTTTAAATATTTATAGTTAGAACTTGTAGTAAGGTTGTTAAGGCATCCCTGGGTAGCACAAACACTTAAATGCTACTAACTGAAAGGTTTGCAATTGAAATCCACCTAGAGGTGCCAGTACACCTAGAGGTGCCCTGGAAGAAAGGCCTGGCAATCTACTTCTGAACAATCACCCATTGAAAACCCTGTGGAGAACAACAAAATAAAGAAAATTTAGAAAAGCCCCCTAAACCCTCTGGAGCACAGTTCTCTTCTGACACACATGGAGTTGTCATCAGTTGGAATCCACCTGATGGCATCCGTTTGGTTTTGGTTTTTGGAATAAGATTGTTGGTCTATAATAATCTAGTTATATACCATTTTATGGTTTGAAACTATTTTTAAATGCATTATCTCATTTAATTCTCATACTAACTCTTAGAGGTTAGCATTCTTATCCTCAGTTAACAAATGAGGAAACTAAAACTCCAAGAAGTGAAGTGACTTGTCTAAAAGTCACACATAAAGGGTGCAAAACCAGGTTTTGCAATTGCAAGTTTATATATATATATATTTTTTAACTCCTAGAATGAAGTATATAAAATCATAGAATCAAGAACCAAAAAAGCTTTAAACTTGTTTCTTCCAATTGCTACATATACTTGGACAGGGATATACACAATTGTGTTCTTTGAGTTAAAAGAGTTTACATGATGCTGGTTAACAGCCAATTTACTATTGCTGATATGTTAATTCAATGTTATGTTTGTTCCAGATAATGTTAATGACAACAAAGGATATCATGAGTAGGTGAAACCTAATCTATAAATGAGAATTCACATTTTAATTGGGTACCCAGAGCTTTACACCTTGGGAGTCAACATAGTGTAGTGGCACATGCATGGGAATTGGAGTCAAACAGATCGGGGGTTCAAGATCTGCATCCTTGTGCTAACTGTGTGAGCCTGGTAGTACAACAGGGAGCTCTGTGGCCTAGTGCCTACGGCATTTGACTGCTAACCAGAAGGCTGACGGTTCAAAATTTCACCAGTGTTACCTCTGGATGTGAGACTATAAGTGACTTTTTTTTTATTTCCTTGTACATTTGCCAAATTTGCTACAATGAATGTGCAATTAAAAATGTGCCCAAGATTTAGGTTAAAATAATAGAAAAGTTTTGTAACAGTGAGGGACATTAAACATTTAATATTCCAGAAGGAAGGTGGGGCAATCTACTTCTGTAGTGATATGGCCTCAGAAACCCAAGGAGGGGTCACTATGAGTCGGGTCCGACTCCATGGCAGTGAGTTTGTTTTTTTGGTGGTACTACAATGTAGTGTTGTATTGAGGATTGGATGAGCTAACGTATATTAAACACTCAGAACAGTGCATTAAAAACAAAAAACAAACCAAACTCATTGCCATCGAGTTGATTTGACTCATAGCAACCCCTTCTTGGGTTTCCAAGGTGGTATCTCTATGGAAGTAGATTGCCCAATCTTCCTTCTGGGGAGTGGCTGGTGGGTTTGAACCACCAGCCTTGGAATGCCTCAGGCACTACAGCACCAGAGCACAGTGCATAGTACACTAATCACTGATTCCTATCTCTTTCCCCACTGAGTCTACCAGTCTCCAATTCATTGGACAGTTTTTGAAGATGAGGGGCGTAAGTTTCAATCATCTCAATTTTTGCTACATGCCATAGCTTTACCTCCCTACCCACTCCTGCCTAAGTTTCTATTCCTTGAAAGCCCCAGTGATCTCTCAGGATTGTCTGGATAAACTAGAGTCTCCATTCTACTGAAACAAGGCACCAAGATCCCATGTCGCTATTTAGAAGTAGAAAAAAGCCATTCATCCATTACCTTGTAACAACTCATCTAAAAACAACAATTATTTTATTATGCTCACTTGTCTGTTGTTGTTGTTAGGTGCCATTGAGGAGGCTCCAACTCATAGTGGCCCTAAGTACAACAGAACAAAACACTGCCCGGTTCTGTGCCAGGTTCTCAATCCTTGCTACTCCTGAGCCCACTGTTGCAGCCACTGTGTCAATCCATTTTGTTGAGGGCCTTCCCCGTTTTTGCTGACCCTCCACTTTACCAAGCATGATATTGTTCTCCAGAGAATGGTCTCTTCTGACAACATGACCAAAGTAGGTGAGACGAAGTCTGGCCATTCTTGCTTCCAAGGAGCATTCTGGCTGCACTTTTTCCAGGACAGATTTGTTTGTTCTTCTGGCAGTCCATGGTACTTTCAGTATCTTTGCCAACACCACAACTCAGAAGCATCAACCCTTCTTCAGTCTTCCTTATTCATTGTCCAGCTTTCACATGCATATGAAGCAACTGAAAATACCATGGCTTGGGTTAGGTGCACCTTAGTCTTCAAGGAGACATCTTTGCTCTCCAGCACTTCAAAGAGGCCTTTTGTAGCAGATTTGCCCAGAAATATGTCATTTGATTTCTTTACTACTGCTTCTCTTGGTGTTGATTGTAGAACCAAATAATATGAAATCTTTGACAACTTCAATATTTTCTCCTTTTATTGTGATGCTGCTTATTGGTTCAGTTGTGAGGATTTTAGTTTTCTTTATGTTGAGGTGTAATCCATAATGCAAACTGTCATCTTTAATCTTCATCAGTAAGTGCTTCAAGTCATCTTCACTTTCAGCAAGCAAGGTAGTGTCATCTGCATACTGCAGGTTGTTAATGAATCTTCTTCCAATCCTGATGCCATGTTCTTCTTCATACAGTCCAGTTTCTTGGATTATTTTCTCAGCATACAGACTGAATAAATATGGTGAATGGATACAACCCTGATGCACTTCCTTCCTGATTTCAAACCATGCAGTATCCCCTTGTTCTGTTAGAATGACAGCCTCCTGGTTTATGTACAGGTTGCTCATGAGCACAATCAAGTGTTCTGGAATTCCCATTCTTCTCAATGTTACCCATAATTTGTTATGACCCACACAATGGAATGCTTTTGCATAGTCAATAAAACACAGGTAAGTATCATTTTGGTATTCTTTGCTTCCAGCCAAGATCATCTGATATCAGCAATGATACCCCTTGTTCCATGTCCTCACAATTCTAGGGGTCAAGAATTCAGACAGCTTGGCTGGGCAATTCTTCTATTCTGTGTGTGTCAACTGGGATCACTGGTGCTATTTAGCTGGCAGTATGTATAGTCTGGGGTTAAAGAAGCCTTCACTCATGTATCTGTCACCTTGGTGGGATTGGCTAGGAGGTTTGGACTACCTAAGTCCCTATTCCTCTCCACATAGTCCCAAGGTCTCTCCATGTGGTCTTTCCAGCAACATAGGTAGACTTTTTAGATGTTAGCTCAGGACTCTGTGATCAAGTGTTCCAAGAGAAAAGAAATAGAAATTGCTTGTCTCTTAAGTCCTGGGCCTGGAAATTGGCACAGTGTTATTTCTGCCATGTTGTACTGGTCACAGCAGTCACAGACTCTTCCCAGATTCAAGAAGAGGGGACACAGATCCCACCTCACAATGGGAAGAATGGCAAATAATTTGTAGTCATCTTCTATCTGTCATGAAAATGTTTACTTGAACCTCATGTGCTTGAAGAGACTCCATTCTAAAGGGGCAAAATACAGACATCTCTTAAGAACTTTATATGCCAGATACTTGGCTAGATTAGCTGATTGCTTCTGGATCTACAGCTGAGAAGTTTTTATGCATCTTTTTACTTTGTAGTTTGGGTTGAGAAGGTGGACCTGGAATTTCTTTACTTGTATTGTTGTTAGGTGCAGTAGAGTCGGTTCTGACTCATAGTGACACTATGTACAATAGAATGAAACATTGCTTGTCCTGTGTTAGCCTCACATCCACTGCTATGTTTGAGCCTGTTGCTGCATCCACTGTGCCATTCTGTCTCATTGAAGGTCTTTCTGTTTTTTGCTGACCCTCTACAAAGCACCCTCTCCAGAGATTGGTCCCTCCTGATAACATGCCCAAAGTATGTGAGATGAAGTCTTACCATCCTCACTTCCAAGGAGCATTCTGGCTGTACTCCCCCAAAACAGATTTGTTCATTCTGGCAGTCCACAGTATATTCACTTTCTTCACCAACACTATAACTCAAAGGCATCAATAATTCTTCGGTATTCCTTAGTCACTGTCCAGCTTTTACATGCATATGAGGGGACTGTTTAGTCCTCAGAGTTATATATTTGCTTTTGAACACCTTAAAGAGGTCTTTTGCAGAAGATTTGCCCAGTGCAATCCTGACTTGCAGTTCTGTTAACTGCTTCCAATTATACTTTCATCATTGCCATCTCTGATCTGGTGGAGGCAGAAGATATTATCTATTACTCAACTTATTACCGAATTCTACATAACTCACCACTTCTAGGAAGCCTTCTTTAGACAAAACAGAAATAGGCAGAGATGTGTGCTGTATGTTTCAAACTTGGAAAACTCAGTAAAATGAGAATGGTTACATATTAAGTCAGAAGATAGTATCTAGTAAATTGCACTTATTAAATTACAAAATAATGATGAGTACTATTCATGGCTAGGGAACAGGGTAACATTAAAAATATTCAGTAACACTGTTTTTTAGTTGTTACAACTAGAGGTACCTCAGAAAGGGGATGAACCAATTCTTTTCTGCAAGTTAGTTGCTGGTTTCAGTGACACTGAAGGTAAGCAGCCAAGGTAGATTCTATGCTAGGTTAATTATATGTGTTAATTATAGTTAATTACATTATTCTCTACTTCAAAACTTAGAGAGTTGTTCTAAATTTCTAATAGGGCTTGACATGCATAACATTGCTTGAATTTTTTTTTTATGTGAATAGAAAGCTTATAAAGATTAAACATTCAACCCCTTTCCTTTGCAGAAAGTCAAAGTTCAATCATTCAGAAAAACTGAAATAGTCCATACATTTAAACTTTTTTTGTTTCGAAATGTGGAACACATAAACAAAAACTCCCTGACTAGAAGTAGTAGTATATTTAGGGAAAACATGTCCCTAAACTCACTTATTGCTTAATTATAAACGTACCTAAATATTACTGTGTCTAAAGTGTCCTGTGGTTGTACTAAAGTCAATAAAACGTTAGTACTAACCTTAGGAAGTTAGAGCTCTGGTAGCATAGTGGCTAAAGGCACTTGACTGCTAACCAGAAGGCTGGCGGTTTAAACCCACCAGCCACTCCTCCGAAGGAAGATGGGGCAATTTACTTCCGTAGTGATACTGCTTTGGAAACCCAAGGAGGGGTCGCTATGAGTTGGCTCCGACTCCACGGCACACAACAACAACAACCACCACCTTAGGAAAGTCAAGCGTTCATTTGTAAGCTAATCAAGAACCCTTAAGCGTAATTAAAGAAATAATGCATTTTGCCCTTTGCATTGAGAGACTAGGCTTCATCCTACAAAGCCTGGTCCTCTGGGGCAGGCTCAGAAGGCAGCCAGCGGTTTAGATGCAGATTGCTTTGCGGGCATTGAAGCCACTGAGGGGCTGAGTAATCCTACTGAGAAAGGAAAAAGAGGACACTTCTGGAGCTAAAATAAGGTAGACTTTGGAGAACATAGTGCTAAATAAACACTGGCAGAATTCTCAACATCTCAGGCTACTACACAATGTTCCGTTTTCATTTGTACTTTAGAGGTACTCTAAAAAGACAAGACAAAAACAAATAGAATACAAATTTGTAACACTTTTTTACCAGCCTATGGCTCTTGCTCTTTACTCCTTGATAAGAATGCTCCTGCTCTCTCTCTCTCTTTTTCTCTTTGGGATGAAGGAGGAATTGGTGGTGAGTTCTAATTTTAGGTCTCTCTGAACACACTCTGGAAACATCTGGATCATTTTGAGCTCTCACAGCCTCGGAGGGGTGCGTGGAGCGTTTTGCGTGCGTTCTGGGCAGTGCCTGGTGTCCTGTGAGAGAGACTGATAAACAATAAGTAATGACAGTCAACACATCTCCTTTGCCCAGCTGAACAGGAAAGTCCCTGACATCCTTTTAGTAAAGAGCCAACTAATAAGCAGGGATCCTGGTCGATCTCTCCTTTCCTCTGCAGCTTCTAGTTAACGTATCTATCGTGGCTTATTGAATGGCCACCAGCTGGCAGACACATTAGTATTTGCCCATCCATTTATTCGGGTCCGTTTCTAGGTTTTCTTTACGTTTGTTGCTAGAGTTGCCCTTCAGAGAAATCAAAGAGAGAAACTTTGCAGACAGAGAAACCAAATGAGGATTTCGTTTTCTTACGCTTTCTAGAGTGGAAGCCAGGACAAGCAGAGTGAATTCTGGCACCTTACCCACGGGCATCCCTTTTTAGGATAGAGTATAATTCCCACATAGGGTTTCCAAGGCTGTAAATCTTAATGGAAGCAGACTGCCTCCTCTTTCTCCCGCACAGTAGCTAGCATGTTCGAACTGCCGACCTTTTGGTTAGCAGCCTAATGCCTTAACCACTATGCCCCCAGAGCTCCTTATAGCACCTTAAAGTATAAGGTAAAAAAAACAATCAGTATCGCGAGTCAGGTGGTGCTTAGGTTGGAGGTCCATGCGAGACGAAACCAGCTTTGGGGGAACAGAAAAAAAGCATGGCTAATGTGTGAAGGGGATAACGCCGAGTCTCAAACTCTTGCTTCTCCATCCTCAACTCAGCTGGGGGAACGTTAGCTAGGGAGGAAAACCTCAGAATCCTGAGCTAGGCAGACGCTGAGGGACATCCGGCTGGGTGGCCGATGCGCGGGGGACGGGGCGCGAGGGTTGCCTGTCCCTTTAAGGGGCCGGTCTGCAGGCACCGCCGGCCCAGACGCCGAGACGTGCCGGGGCCGCCCCGCCCCGAAGCCTCCTGTTTCCTGCCGGGCGGCGCGACGGCACCTGAGCAACTGCGGTGGCGGTGGCTCCTCGGAGCAGGCGGGCCGGGTTGCAGTGCCCGCGGCGGCCGTCGCGCTTTCGTCTCCTCCCCGGCCGCACCGCGCCGCGCCGGCTGCGTAGGGTGAGGGCAAGCAGGCCGCGCTGGGCCTGGCGCCTGCCGCGGAGGCCGTAGAGGGCGGGCGGCGTCGGCCGCTGGGTTCCGGGGCGGGTTGGGGGCGCGGCCGCGGGGCCAGGACGCTGATCGCTGGGTAGGCCTCAGGCTCCTGCTCCGACCAGGATGCCGAGCCGGGTGGGACTTGGGGGCGGCCTCAGCCTCGTCGGGCCGCCCGGGGCCCGACCCCGGTTTTGCCGCGGCTCCTCTGAGTGAAGCCGAGGACTCCCCCGGGGACGTCTCCCGAGGGCGAGGTCGGCAGGAGAGGGCCCTGGGGTGACCGAGGAGCCTATTTTTAGCTGGGTCTGACGGCCCCGGGAGGGAAGGCGGATTACCGCCTCCTCGACCGGTGAACGGAGGGAGCGAGTTTACGGTGGTGTCCCTGGGCCGGAGCTGGCCCATGCTTACGCCATGCTGGAATTTCAGTCCTCGCCGCTCCCTTCAGATAGTTAGGGAATCGGCTCTCCAGCGCTCGTCCCTTCTCTGGCACCCGCTCCCGCCGCCCTGTAGGTCGGGATGGGGGCGGTTGGAGCTGGGAAAGAATCGTGAGGGGAGAGTTAGGGAAAATCTGGACCGTACTTCAGACGGGGGAAGTTATCCCTTCCTCTCCCTGAGGGGTGTGTCTTCCTTCGTGGTCCCCCCTCCTCCATTCGGTTTCCAACAATGAGATTTTTGGTGTTGGGGATCTCTGCAGAAAACCAAACTGCAGTCTCCAAAAGTAGTACGGTAATCAAACACCAGGTGTAGGATGTGCAGCTCCGCACGTTGGTCTTGGAAGGCGCATGAGTGGTTGCACAGAGCCTGGTAGCTAGAGAGACACGGGGAGCGGGAGCTTGGACCTCGTGCAGTTGCACCTTCGTTAGGTTAAACAGCGGCCTGTTTAATTTGAGTCATTCCTTCTGGGAGGAAGGAGGAATCTTAATTTCTTAAGTGCATTGGGCCTATACCAGAAACAGATTGTTTAGCAACTATTTGAATAAGGACTGCATAAAAAGCAGCAGTTAAAGTTTAAAAGTTATGCGGTGTGTTTTTTTTTTTTTTTTTTTTTAAAGACTTTGGGGGAAATCCTTGAAATTTAGACATACATAGCTAAAGAGAAGATAAAGACAGCTAAAGATAAAACACCTTGGGGGTGAAATGAACACTCTAAATTAAATGTTGGAATTAATTGACTTAGGGTTTGAAGTTTTATTACAACAGATCTCCAGCTCGGCAGAAACAGTTGCTAATTCTAACTACATACAGGTGATCTTTCCAAGAACACTGGAATACTCTTGAGTTGATCTGTCTTTTGCATAGATATGTCTTGCGGTAGATACATTTGATGTGTTCCCTGATCAGCTAGGCTTTCTTTAGTTGAAAGATCTAATATGAAATAGTTGGGCTCATCGTAGGTTCTAAGAAAACATGTTAGACATGTCCCTTCTAATTTTGCAGGGTCAACAATCAGAATAGAATCATAGTTACCAGGAACACATAGAGAATGAGGTGTTCTCCTTAAGTAAACTTGACCTTTCTGAGACCCATACTGAAACTTACAACAAGGCCTAATGAAATTTTTTCTTAATCTATTACCCATTTCAAAATTATAAGTAATTTTCGAGTATTCAATAATATTGAGTATTACTGACCTGATTCTTAATAATTCATGGTTAGCAGTATGAAGGGTCATTGTTTTACTATTTTGTTTCTTCTGTATCTTCCCTTAATATCAATAGTTTCTTGTGCATGGTGGAATGTTTTTCACTCCAAATCTCTCACCTAAGTTTCCTTGTAGTTTATAGGCTTTAATCTGTTTTTGAAGGAGCCCTGGTGGCTCAGTGGATAATCACTTGGCTGCTAACTGAAAGGTCAACTGTTCAAATGTGCCAGCTGCTCTGTGGGAGAAAGATGTGGTAGTCTACTTCTGTAAAGATTTCAGCCTTGGTAAACCCTATAGGGCAGTTTCTGCTCTGTCCTATAAGGTTGCTATGAGTTGGAATCAACTAGATGGCAATGGGTTAATGGGTAATCTGCTTTTGGTAGGGAAATGAGATAACTAAGTTTAATTGTGTATTAAATATCAAGCAATGTGGCTTTTCTAAAGGGCCAAAGAAGGCCCTTTTTTTGAAGGCTTTTTTTTTTAGGCTTAACTGTTGGTAAATTACCTTGAATTTTAGTTGATTATATGGAAGAAATATTTTTAAATTGTATGCTTAACATTTCTTTATAACAAAGGAATCTTTATGCCAAAAGATATCCCAGTACTTTGTTAAATTGTTAATAAACTTAATGGTTCCAGGAAGGTTTTGAGTTTCTTCAAAATCTGACCTACTATATAATAAAGGAGGAGCTCTGGTAGCGTAGTGCCTAAGGCACTTGACTGCTAATCAGAAGGCTGGCGGTTCAAACCGACCAGCCACTCCTCAGAAGGAAGATGGGTCAATCTACTTCTGTAGTGATATTGCCTCAGAAACCCAAGGAGGGGTTGCTATGAGTCGGGGGCGACTCCATGGCACGTAACAACAACAACAACATATAACAAAGGGTCTCCTTGAAGACTAAGGTGCGCCTGACACAAACCATGATATTTTTAATCACCTCATATGCATGTGAGAGCTGGACAATGAATAAAGAAGACTGAAGAAGAATTGATGCTTTTGAGATGTGGTGCTGGAGAAGAATGCTGAAAGTACCATGGACTGCTAAAAAGAACTAACCAAGTCTGTCCTGGAGGAAGTGCAGCCGGAATGCTCCTTGGAAGCGAGAATGGCCAGACTTTGTCACACCTACTTTGGTCATGTTGTCATAAGGGACCATTCCCTGGAGAAGGATGTCATGCTTGGTAAGGTGAGGATTGACGGAGGAGGGGAGGGCCCTCAATGACATGTATTGACACGGTGGCTGCCGCGATGGGCTCAAATATAGCAGGGATCACGGAGCTGGAGCAGGACCAGGTGGTGGTTCGTTCTGCTGTGCATAGGGTTGCTTTGAGTCGGAGATGACTTGGTGGCACCTAACAGCAACAACAGATGTAATAAAGGAGTGGAGAAGGACCATGCTTTTCAAAAATATTTAAATGCTTGAGGATAATATCATTTGAGTTGCTTGGTTTGTGTATTATTCATGTTCTCAGTAACTTTGAAGATAAATCCGTGGTATCCTTAGAGATAAGAAGCAAGTAACTTTTTCTCTGGAAATGACATTGATGATCTCTCAAGCATAAATAAAAGTTGAATTTCATTGCTTTTTGCATTCACGTGAACATGGTGTCCAATCTTAAAATGTAAATTTTGTGCAAATCTTAGGGAAAACATTGGTTTAAATACTTAGGGAACCGGCTAACATAATGTGAATTCTTTACTCCTAAACCAAACCCACTGCCATTGAGTCACTTCAGACTCATAGCAACCCTTTTTAGGACAGAGTAGAATATGTCCCATGTAGTTTCCAAGACTTCAGTCTTTACAGAAGCAAACTGCCTCATCTTTCTCCGAGGGAGTGGTTGGTGGATTCCCACTGCTGACCTTTGGTTTGTAGTTAAATGTTTTAACTGTGCTACCAGAGCTTCTGGTGTTTTCTCCTATAAACAGAAAAACAGCCTTATTACCGTGAACTAAGGCATTTGATGAACTTAACTTTCTGTATCTGAGATCTAGAAAAAGAAATTACAATTTATAACTCTTTGTGTACCAGGCTTTTGAATTGGTGTTTAAATATATTTTCAGCCTTTAAGAGAAAAGGTAGTGTAAACTGTTTAGGCTTTTTTTATAGTATAGGCTTTTAATTGGGTTTATGTTAAAAAGATAGGCAAAATATCCTCTTTTTTTTTCTACTAAGGAATAGTTTTAGTAGAGACTTAATAGGAAATACAGTATTCCTAAAAAGAGCTCTGGTAGCATAGTGCCTAAGGCATTTGACTGCTAACCAGAAGGCTAGTGGTTCAAACCAGCCACTCCTTAGAAGGAAGGTTGGGCAATCTATTTCCATAGAGATACCACCTTGGAAACCCAAGGAGGGGTCGCTATGAGTCAAATCAATTCCATGGTGGTGAGATAAGAGCTGCTCAACTCTTTGTAAAAAAAATAAGATTTAGTATTTCATATATATGGGTAGGAGCTCTGGTAGCATAGTGCATAGGGCACTTGACTGCTAACCAGAAGGCTGGTGGGGTTCAAACCCACCAGCCACTCCTCAGAAGGAAGGTTGGGCAATCTACTTCTGTAGTGATACTGCCTCGGCAACCCAAGGAGGGGTCGCTATGAGTTGGGGCCGACTTGATGGCACATAACAACAACATGTCATGGGTAGTAACTATACCTTAAATTTGGTTTCAGTAAAGTGATTTGTACACTAAGTGAAAGTTAGATTAGTTGTTACACTTTCCTCCTTCTAAGGTACTTTGGGGTTTTTCTTCTCTTCACTAATTGCTTTGCTTGTACTTTTTATGATTTCTCCTTTATCCCTAGCTCAGTATTTGGTTCACATTTCTTTTTATACGCCCCCGTGATCTTATCCAGCCTCAGGGCTTTAACTACCTATATGTTGTTGACTCCCATATTGATATTCATCCCAGACTCCCCTTCTGTACCCTAGACAGTGTGTTTGAAATCTTCATTTGTATGTTCAATAGGCAACTCAAACTAAACTTGCATATTCATCTGTGAAACTGCCTCCATTACAGCCTCTAACTCATTTCTTCTGATGGTAGTTTCCATCTAATATTAAGGCAAAATTTTTGGAGTCATCCCTGACTTATCCACACTTGGTATTCTTGGCTTTGTCTTATCTTGAAAATAATGTCCAGAATCTAATCTCTTAACACCTCCACTGCTCACTAGCCTAGTTCAAGCCATTCTTAACTCTTGCCTAGATTTCTGCAGTTAGCCTCCTATCCTGCTTCTACTCTTGATCCTAGCAGTCTTTTCAACACAGCAACCAGATCATATCACTTCTTTCCTCAGAACCCTTCCAGGACTTACTACATGCAGAGTAAATGCTAAAGTCTTTATGGCTAGGTGAGCTTACAGAATCTGGAAACCTGCCCTTTTTTTCTTCTTTCCTCCATTACCTCTTCTACCTTAGCTACTAAGGAGCTTTGGTGGCATAGTGGATAAGGCATTTGGCTGCTAACCGGAAGGTCAGCGGTTCAAACCCACCAGTTGCTCCATGGGAGGAAGATGGGTTGATCTACTTTCATAAAGACTTACAGCCTCAGAAACCCAACGGGGCTACTCCTCTCTTATATTCCCCTCTACCCCAACTGGCTGTTGCTTCTCCTTGGATCATCTTTTCCCTAAGATAACTGCATGGGTGGTTCCCATGTCTTTTTCACATCTTTGCTCTTTAAATACCACTTTCAAAAAGGCATTACTACCTGATTTAAAGCTATAATTCCCTACTTCCCATCTGTGTACCCAGTTCTCTTTTCTTTATAGCTTTTGTCACCTTCGAACATACTATATAATTTCCTTTGTTATGTTTGTTGTCTCTTCCTCCCACCCTCATGAACACACTATACTGTAACCTCTGTGAGGGCAGGGCTTTTATCTGTTTTGCTTGTTGACAGATTTCAAAGGCTTAGGACAGTGTCTGGCACATAGTGGGTGTTCAGTAAAGATCTGTTGAGTGAATAAATTAAATCTTTACCCTGCAGTTCCTTACTTTGAGAAATACCTCATGTTAGATTCATGTAGTTTTCAGTTTGCTCTGTTCCTCTCCTGGGAACTGTCAGAGCAGAAGAAAGTAGCAGTGACTCTTTGGGAATCCCTTAGTGGAGGGAATATTGTTACAGTACTGTGGAAACCTACTTACCTGTCCCATGTGATTAGGATTATTGGTTGGTTAGTTAATTTGAGAAGTTGGTTAAAGCATGGACTCAAAATATATGTGCACTTTAAATGTTTTATTTTAACTTAAAACATTTAAATTTACATTTATTTGCATATCTTCTGATTCAGACAAATCTCTTTTTCTTTGACTAGAGGTCTCTGGTCTGCTGTAAGTTATATCTTAAAAACACTGTAATATCTAGTATTGATTTCTTAAATATGGAATGAAATGCCATTCATACCTGGTTCAAGGCATTCTTTTAGAGATGGAGAACAGTCTCTAAATGTAGAATCATCCTGACTTTTTCCACTCCTTCAATAAGGCCTTCCAAAGGATTTAACTTAGATTTCATAAAAATAACAATGCTTTGACTTTATTCTCATATTCAGTGGATTTATAAAAATAAGCAGGTATATAGTAGAGAAGATTGCTAGACAGAAGCATTTAACTTTTTATAGACACCAGTTTATATGTTTTACCAAGGGGAAGAATGACAGTTAAACCATCGAGGCCATTGAGGTCCTTTAGGGTAGCTTCCATTTTGTGTAGGTTTCATAGGGGCCACAGGAACATAGCTACTACCACTACTAGGGAAGAAAGTCATTTTCCCACTTTTTTTTAATTTGACCCTGAGGAACATCTATTACCAGAATTTATATGAGTTTCTGTAATTACATTGTCTATCAAGAGACCTGATTCTATGCTACATTCTCACTGGAAAATGTGGGACAGTTCTCCACCCAAATCAATACTTATCTCTATCTATCTAACAGCGTTCTCTCGCCTCCCCTCCCACCCCTGATAACCAACAAAGAAAATTTCCTTCTATAGATAAACCTTTCCTTAACTTTTACAATAATGGACTAATACAATATTTGTCCTTTTGTGATTGACTTATTTCACTCAGCATAATGTCCTGCAAGTTCATCCACATTATGCGGTGTTTTGAAGATTCTACATTATTCTTTAGTATTGCATAGTATTCCATTTATCACAGGTGAGTCAGTTAAGTTACCTAGGAAACCATCTCCTCTGGCATAATAAGGTAGAAGTGAGTAGTTAGAGTCCTGCAGGTCATAGACCTATTAGCACTAAGGTTTTGTACAAGTTCCTTATTGCTCATTTCTTAGATTACATGTTGTATAGTGGGAAGATCATGGAGACCAGGATACCAGAAAAACTTGGCTTCGAATTTGATTTTGCCTCTTAGTACCATATTGGTAGCATAGTGCCTAAGACACTTGACTGCTAAGCAGAAGGCTGGCATTTCAAACCCACCAGCCACTCCTTGGAAGGAAAGTTGGGCAATCTACTTCCATAGTGACACTGCCTTGGAAACCCAAGGAGGGGTCGCTATGAGTCGGGTCCGACTTGATGGCACATAACAACAACAACTACAACTGATACTTAACCTGCCTGAGGGTCAGTAACCTTGCTTATGTTATCATAGTAGATGCTTCATAAGTGATTGTTGATGTTGGACTGCTTCTTTGCTGTTAGTATCATATTTAATCCTCTCAAAAACTTTATGAGATAGATAATATTTGATGGAAACCAGGGAGACAGGTTAAAAAATTTATCCAAAGACATAGAGCAAATACACGAAGGACCCTGAATTTGAACCGAGGCACCCTGATTCCAGAACCTATTCTTAACCATTGAGCTGTTTTCTGAATATGTTCTAAATGTTTTCGGAAATGTCCATATGCATCCGAAATAAGATGTTGGAATCGACTCAGCAGTAACAAGAAAAATTTGTTAGAATGCTAAATTAAGGTAATATTTATTTGGAGTAGAGGATTGATTCTTAAAGTTAGTTGCTTAAATGGAGAAAATTTCCAAGTGGAGAAACTAGTAAAAACTACTTAAAACCAAATGCTATCATTTTTTTTTTCAGTTAAATAGAAATTGGGGTAACTGCCTTTCAAGAATTTTTTTCAGTTTCAATTCCTGACTGCATTTTGAGTTAATCTCATGTGAGCTTGTAGATGTTGTTCAGTGGTTGTCTCTAAATGGCCATCCTACCTAAAATGCATATCTTCTTGTTTTTTTGTCCTAGCCTTCTTTTTCTCTGTAGCACTTAGCAGTTACTATCTAACATAAGAGATGAGTATTTTTATGTGTGCTGTCTTTTCTGTAAGAATATAAATACTATGTGGCAGGACCTTTATCTTCTTCACTCCTGTGAACTATATTCCTCATACTTAGGTAGTTCTTAATTTGATGAATGAATGAATGACCTGATGTTTGAAAATGGGAATCGTTCAGCTGCTTGCTTTCCTGTTATTGGTACCAAAGAGCTCCCGTATTGTTTTTTTTGGTCTTTGTTAGCAAGGCTAATTGAGTGGTGTTTGGAATGCCACATAAAATGACACTTTTAAGAATATAAATGTTTGAAGTTTACTCTTGGGAGAGTAAAATGGAAAACAGAAAGTTTAATACACTAATTTCAGCGAGATACTTCTGTGCTTAGTAGCAGATAATCTTGTTGATTAGTAATAAGTGTTCTGAGTGAAATCTATACATAAATAATTTAGTGATAATTTGTGTTTAGATGCAGTTATCTTTGAAACTGCTATGCTAAGCTGTACATTCAAAGCTTCTCAGTAAATGCTATGGTGCTGAACATTTAAGACATTTCCTATGTGCTTCTGACCTGTACTTGTTCATTGGGAAGTCATGTTCACTTGAAATGTGTTCTATAATTATTTTACGTAATTTCCGTTACCTGGTTGGCTGAATGCCATGATTTCTTTTTCTTTTTTTTAATTTGGGCAAAAGTTTACAGAGCAAGTTCACTATCCATATGTCAGCTCACATAAACTTTGTCTCATGACATTGACTGCAATTTCCCACAATGCAACAGCTCCCCTTCCAATTTTCCCCATAGTTACCTCTTCCCTGTGTCCATCCCTCCATGCACTCCTGCCCCCTGAGCTGTCTCCCTGGGCATAAGCAGCCCTTCTTCCATGATTG
>NW_006921801.1:4615238-4623836 GCF_000298275.1 Orycteropus afer afer
TAGAGAGAAGTCCCTTGTCAGATATGTTATTACCAAATATTTTTTCCCAATCTGTAGGTTCTCTTTTGACTCTTTTGGAGAAGTCTTTGGAGGCACATAAAATTTTAATTTTCAGAAGGTCCCAATCATCTGGTTTCTCTTCTGGTGTTTGTGCATTTTGAGTTATGCTTGATAGTCTATTTATGCCATATATTAGGGTCCTTAAATTTGACCCTAGATTTTCCTTGAGGAACTGTATGGTTTTAGGTTTCACAGTTAAGTCTTTGATCCATCTGGAGTTCGTTTTTTGTATGGTGTGAGGTATAGATCTTGTTTCATTTTTCTGCAAATGGATCTCCAGTTTTGCCAGCACCATTTATTAAGCAAAAATTCTCTTCCCCATTTAATGGATTTTGGGCCTTTGTCAAAGATCAGCTGAGTGTAGGTCGATGGCTCTATTTCTGGGTTCTCAATTTTATTCCACTGCTCTATGTATCTGTCATTAAACCAATACCAGGCAGTTTTGACTACTGTGGCTGTATAGTGGGTTTTGATATCTGGCAGTGTGAGACCTCCTACTCTGTTTTTCTTCTTCAGTAGTGCTTTGCTTGTCCAAGGTCTCTTTCCTTTCCATACAAAGTTAGTGATTGGTTTTTCCATATCCCTAAAGATTGTTGATGGGATCTGGATTGTATACCCCATCTTTTTTTTTTTTTTTTTCTGGTCAAAAATTTATATTTAGTTTTAACTTGGAGGAAATATTTCTGAGTTTGAATTTTTTGGAGCACTTTTCAAATGAAATAAATACACTTAAGGTTAGTTTTGGAATTATGTGTAAGATAAGCCATTCAGTTACCTTGTCTGATAAAAGTAGAGGGAGAAAAGAAATAATTCATAAATACAAATTTATTGTAACATGAACACATTTGAATTCTTTTCTACTCTTCTAACATTTTATACTTGGCAAGAATAGGTGAGTGATTATATTCCATATCTTTTCAGTTTTATATAATCTTCATTAAGCAAAAAGTCCCAGCAGATTTAAAATAACATACTACTTTGGAAAAGAGATGCTTCTTGTTATTCTTGGTTAGTATTTTAGCTGTTATCTTAACTCTTTGTGCTGAGCCAAGAAAATCCTGAGTATTTTTAATAAAAATATTTATAAATTTCTTATTTAAAAACAATTGTTTTAAGTTTTTTTTGGGGGGGGGTTTGGAAATTTGTTCCAGAGTATAACTTTTTAGAGGTATTCAGCTCTGCCATAGTACAGTTGTATAAATTTAAGAAGCAGGGAAGTGTGTGCCTGTTTACCTGGCTCTTTAACATTTACTCCTTCCTACTTAATTGTATTTTTATTGTTTTGCAGAAAGGAAGATAAATATTTGTTACATGAGTGAGATGTAGAAAAGAATGTAGAATATGTATGTACAATTTAAAGATTAAATATATAATGTGTATATGTGTACCAAATATCTGTCTTTCAGCTTCATTTAAATTTAAATAAAATACATACAGAATGAGAGAGAGAGAAAGAGAGAGTATATGTATATATGAAGAGGTCTGGTGGCATATTGCCTAAGGCATTTGAGTGCTAACCAGAAGTCTGGCTGTTCAAACCCATCAGCTACTCCTCGGAAGGAAGGTTGGGCAATCTGCTTCTTTTAGTGATACCACCTTGGAAACCCAAAGGAAGGGTCGCTATGAGTTGGATCTGACTTGACAGCAGTGTTTTTTTTTTTTTTTTTTAAATAAATGTGTGTGTGTGTGGACATGCTGAGTTTTTATTCCTTTATGTGCCCTTTCCTGCTGAGAAGTAGTCACTGTCTTTGTTACCTTGCTTTTCTTTTAGTTTTGCTACATCTGTTTGTATCCCTCATAGCCAGATAGGGTTGCTGTGAGTTGGAATGGATTCAGTAGCACATACCATTTGTATCCCTAAATAGTTCTGTTTTCAAACACTGTAAATAAGATCCTTCTTGTATGAGTTTATTTGAAACTTCCTTTTTCTTCTCAACTTTGTTGTTGTTGGATGCTGTTGAGTCAGCTCTGACTCATAGTGACCCTATGTACAACAACAGAATACTGCTAGGTGTATACCATCCTCACAGTCATTGCTGAGCCTATTCTTGCAGCCACTGTGTCAGGCCATCTCATTGAAGGTCTTACCCTTTTTTATTGACTCTCCACTTTACCAAGCATGATACCCTTCTCCAAGAAATGGTCCCTTATGACAACATGACTAAAGTAGGTGAAACGGAGTCTGGCCATTCTCGCTTCCAAGGAGCATTCTGGCTGCACTTCTTCCAGGACAGGTTTGTTAGTTCTTTGGGCAGTCCATGGTGTTTTCAGTATTCTTCACCAGCACCGGTTCAAAAGCATCAATTCTTCTTTGGTCTTCTTTATTCGTTGTCAGCTCTCACATGCACATAAGGCTATTGAAAATACCATGGCTTGGATTAGGTGCACCTTAGTCTTCAGAGTGGCAACTTTGCTCTTCAACACTTGTCTTTTGCAGCATATTTGCCCTGTGCAATACGACGTCTGATTTCTTAACTGCTGGTTCCATGGGTGTTGATTGTGGGCTCTCAACTTTATGGTTCTGATATTCTTCCGTGTTGTATATAGCTGTAATTCATTTATTTCACTACTACGTGAAATTTCATTGTATGAGTATTTTACAATTTATCTATTTCCCATTGATGACCATTTGGATTTGTAGTTTTTGTTTGCTATTACAATTAGTAGGAGCCCTTGTGGTGCTCTGGTTAAGGTTTTGGGCTGCTAACCAAAAGGTCGGTGGCTTGAACCCACCAGCCACTCCGTGGGAGAAAGATGAGGCAATCTGCTTCCATAAATATTTATAGCTTTGGGAACTCTATGGGGGTCACTACGAGTTGGAATCAATGCGATAGCAGTGGGTTTATTGTAAACAGTGCTGCTGTGAAGATCTTGCATACGTCAGTTGGTGCATTTTTGTAAGTTTCTCTAGGGTAATGTTTTTAAAACTTTTTTGTTAGCATTCACAATAAAGATATTTTACTTTCTAACCCAGTTCATGATCAGGGCACACATGCATAATGAAAAAAAGTTTCATGAAGAAGAAAACCAGTTGCTGTCAAGTCAGTTCAGATTCATGTTTGTCACAGTAGAACTATGATCCATAAGAGTTTTTGTTGGCTAGATTTTTGAAAGTAGGTTGCTGGGTCTTCTAGGTGCCTCTGGATACACTTGAACTGTTAGCCTTTCAGTTCGCCAAACACATTAGCTATTTGCACTATTCAGGGATTCCCAGTCCTTATATGTGACACTGCTACATGCTGTTCTGTTTCATTAAAAATTTATACATATATATTGGTATGTGCTGTACATACATACACATAGTAGAACAACCATGGGGCAAAGTTATGAAAACTTCTTAGCCATGACCAAACATCTTGAGGTAGTAAGTCACTGGGCTTGGGGCATTAGGACCATAGTCTTAGGGGACAGCTAACTTAATTGGCATAATGTAGTTTATAAACACTGTGTTCTACTGTGGTGAATAGTACTAGTAACTGGGGTCTTAAAATCTAGAGAGTGGCTATTGAAGATACAGCTATCATTCTTTCTCTGTTTGAAGCAAAGAAGAGTATATAGAAAATTAGATGAATGGAAACTCCAGTGGACGATTGGACCACTCAAACCTCAGCCTCCTCAACTCTAAGACCAGAAAAACTAACTGATGCCTGGCTACTACTGCTGACTACTCTGAAAGGGATCCCAATAGGACATCCTAGATACAGTTGGAGAAAAATAAACAAAACTCGAAATAATGAAGACCAGGCTTACTGGTCTGATAGAGACTTGTAGAACCCCTGAGACTGGTCCTTAGTCACCCTTCAAGCTTGGAACTGACCTCACCCATCTGTCTTAACTTTCATCCAAGAAGTAGGCCTATAAGGTGAAAATAGGGAGGTACAGTTACAAGCACAGTCAGCCATATAAGATCAAAAGAGCAGCTTTTGCCCAGGGGTAAAGCTCAGAAGGCAGGAAGGGATAGGAAGGAAGGAAAATTAAAAGAAGCAAAAAATGCTAGTCAAGACCTATTAAGTTGATTTTTACTACTCCACTAATGAGTTGAGACCTACAGTTTGAGTAGATTATTTAAAGAAGAAGATTGAAGGTGTACATTTTCAACTTCACCAAATAGTGCCGTATTGTTTTCCAGTGTGATTATATCAGTTTATTCTCATTACCAATGTATATGTGTTGTGATGTCTGCATGTTCTTGCTGATACATGATACAGCAACTAAAGTTGATTACAGAAAACAAAACTCACTGCCACTGAGTCGGATTTGACTCATAGTGACCCCTCCTTGGGTTTCTGAGGTGGTATCACTACGGAAGTAGATTGCCCAGTCTTCCTCCTGAGGTGTAGCTGGGGGGTGTTTGAACTGCCATCCCTCTGGTTAGCAGTCAGATGCCTTAGGCACTATGCCATCAGAGCTCCTATAAAAGTTGATTATAGCATGTTAATTCATGCAAGTTTTGCATTCTCTTATGACTGAGAAAGAACATCTTTTCAAATGTTTGCTGGCCATTTTTGTTTCTTTTTCTGTGGAATGCCTGCTCTCTCTTCTGTTTGGTGGTTTTTCTTTTTGATAGTAGTTCTTTGCATGTTCTGAATACTAACTCTTCGCTGATTATGTGTCACAAATGTTTTCTCCCACTTTGTAGCTTGTCTTCTCACTTTCTTATGGTGCCTTTGTTAATAAAAGTTTTATGTTTTAACATAGTTGAATTTATCAGTATTTCCCTTTTGTGATTTCTACTTTGTGTCTTGCATAAGAAATCCTCTCCTTCCTCAAGGTTATAAAGATTTCTTGCGTGTTTTATTTTGCCTTTCAAAATTCTTCCCCTAGAATTGAATTTTATTTTATGCTACTATTTTCCTTTCTTCAAAATTCCACTGCTTAGCATTTGTTTTTTTAAGAACTAAAATGTGTGTAGTAGATGCCTTGAAATAGTTCTTTGAGTTATGTGCGTTGTCCACACCTTGCTTTTAGAGGCATAAGAAAATAATTATGTGAGAATGTTAAAAAAAAAAAAAAGAAAAAGTATGAGTAGAGTTATTCATTAAGCTTTAAAGTCTCTGCTCTTCTCCACCCCCCAATTGTAAGAGTTAAGCTTTAAAGTCTCTGCTCTTTTCCACCCCTCAATTGTAAGAGATTTATAAACATTTCCACTGTGATGTTAGTGTTTGCATGTGGTTTCTTAAGTTGTTACAGACATTTGTTGTGTTTTTCCTTCAAGTAGCAGCTCTTTGTGCTTGGTATTTTGCAATTTACTAAAGTGTTCTCTAGGTGTTCTCTCCAGTGTACTTCTATGTATAAAACTAGTACTAAAAGTATGCTTATGATCTGAGGAATCAGGATCTTCAGTTTTGGGAAATTCTCAGTTCTTTAAATATTGCTTCTGTTATTTTTACTTTTCTTACTATTCAGCCCCCACCAGCCACTCCTCAGAAGGAAGGTTGGGCAATCTACTTCCGTAGTGATACTGCCTGGGAAATCCAAGGAGGGGTCACTATGAGTTGGGTCGGCACATAACAACAACAACAACATTATTCAGTAGCCCTAGATTGATTGTAGTCTCTTCATTTATCCTCTTTATCTTTTAATCACTCTTTTTTTACTCTTTATTTTTCTATGCCTCATACTAGCTAAATTTGGTGCTACCTGTCAGTTTACTAATTCTTCTACTTTGTCCAGTCTAAATTTCATTCCATCTATTGAGTCTGTATGCCAGTACCTACATTTTCAGTTTTTGGATTTCAAATTACTTTTTTATAACTACCAATGTGTTTCAGTTCTCCCTGTTTTAGTTTCATAACCTTTTTGCTAGTTAGGAAAAAAAAAAAAGACTCTCCCTTCTCTGATATCTTCTGCTTACTCAAATTTAAAAATCTAGGTAAGATTGTCTTATAAAACTGTTTTGATTGATGATTTTTTTTTCCTCGGCATTAAATTTCTTCCTGTGTGTGTTATTATTTGTCTGTTAGGCTCATTTTGAGTGGAAGATTTTACTTTTCTTCCTCAGAACTTAACTATCCCCCTGCTATATTATTATTTTATTTTTTCAGCTGCTTCTACCTGGCTCATTGGGCTTCCAGTCACAAACTAGGTCTGTTCTGGAAACATTTTTTTAAAAAAAAAAAAGGTGGAGAAAAGTGCTTATGATAATGTACTTAAGTATCTAAGAGAGAGGGAGATGAGAATATTTATATACTCATGTTAAAAGTGGAAGGATGTTGAATATAATTTTAAAAAGTAGCTTCTTATTGGGGAGAGAGCACAGAGGTAGACTCTATACTTTGAATTTGCCTCTTTCTTTAGACTTGACTTTAAACTAAAAAACTCAATGCCATCGAGTTGGATCTGACTCATAGTGACCCCCTCCTTGGGATTCCGAGGTGGTATCTCAAGGGAAATAGATTGCCCAGTCTTCCTTCTGAGGAATGGCTGGTGACTTGACTTTAAAACTAAAAACCAAACTCACTGCCATCCAGTCGGATCTGACTCATAGCGACCCTTCCTTAGGTTTCCAAGGCAGCCTCACTATGGAAGTAGATTGCCCAGCCTTCCTTCTGAGGATTGGCTGGTGGGTTTGAACCACCAGCCTTCTGGTTAGCAGTCAAATGCCTTAGGCACTAAGTTACCAGCGCTCCCTTGACTTTAGAGCCTTTTAAATATTTTACAACGATCTTGGTTGGCACAGTGGTTTGCAGTTGGCTGCTAACCTGGTAGCGTAGTGCCTGAGACACTTGACTGCTAACTAGGAGGCTGGTGGTTCAAACCCACCAGCCACTCTACTTCCATAGTGATACTGCCTCGGAAACCCAAGGAGGGGTCGCTATGAGTCGGGACCGACTCAACGGCACATAACAATAACAACAACAGTGGCTCTATGGAAGAAAGGCCTGGAAAACTGCTTCCATGAAGGCAACAACTAAGAAAACCCGATGGAGCAATTCTACTCATGGGGTTGACAACACATGGGGCTGTCATGAGTAGGGGTAACTAAGCAGCTAACAACAACTAATTTGCATAATTAAAAAATGAACACTAAAAATCAAAGATAAAAGGAAACAAATGAACCTTATGTATATTCATTTGTTGGACACTAGAGTGAAACGATACCAAGTGACTTTGTTGTTGTTGTTAGGTTCTGTTGATTCAGCTCCAACTCACAGCGACCCTGTGTACAGTAGGACAAAACACTGCCTGGTCCTGTGCTGCTCTCATTATCCGTGAGCCCATCCTTGCAGCCGCTGTGTCAGTCCGTCTTGTTGAAGCTCTCCCTCTTTTTCGTTAACTCTACTTTACCAAGCATGATATCCTTTTCCAGGGAATGGTCCCTTCTGACAGCGTGACCAAAGTCGGTGAGACAGTCTGGCCATTCTCGCTTCTAAGGAGCATTCTTAGAATGATTTGTTCATTCTTCTGGCAGTCCCTGGTGTGTTTTCAGTATTCTTCACCAACACCACAATTCAAAGGCATCTACTCTTTGGTCTTCGTTATTCATTGTCTAGCTTTCACATACATAGGAGGGTATTGAAAATACCATAGCTTGGGTTAGATGCACCTTAGGCTTCAAAATGACATGTTTGTTTCTTAACACTTGAAAGTCTTTTGGAGCATATTTGCCTAGTGCAATCTGATGCCTCATTCTTGACTGCTGCTTCCATGGGTGTTGATTGTGGATCCAAGTAAAGTGATAAACCTAACAACTTCAGTCTTCTAATTGTGATGTTGCTAATTGATCCAGTTGTGAGGATTTTTGTTTTCTTTATGTTGAGGTGTAATCCATACCAATTTGATCTTAATCAGTAAGTGGTGCAAGTCATCTTCATTTTCAGCAAGCAAGGTTGTATCGTCTGCATATTGCAGGTTGTTAATGAGTCTTCCTCCAGTCCTGCCACATTCTTCTTCATATAGTTTAGCTTCTTGGATTATTTGCTTAGCATACAGATAGAATAAATATGATGAAAGATCCAATCCTGATGCACATCCTTCCTATTTTTAAACCATGCAGTTTCCCCTTGTTCTGTTTGATTGAATGCCTATTGGTTTGTGTAGATTCCTCATGGACACAATTAAGTGTACTGAAATTCCCATTCTTTGCAATGTTGTCCATAAATTTTTATGATACACATAGTGAAATGCCTTTGCATAGTTAATAAAACACAGATGAAAATCTTTTTGGTATTCTTTGCTTTCAGCCGAGATCCATCTCACATCAGCAGTGATATCCCTTGTTCCGTGTCTTCTTCTGAATCCAGCTTGCATTTCTGGAAGTCCTCTGTTAATATACTGCTGAAGCTATTTTTTAATTATCTTCAGCAAAATTTTACTTGTGTGTGATACTAACAATATGGATAATTTCCACATTTTGTTGGATCACCTTTCTTTGGAATGGGCATAAATATGGATCTCTTCAGTCAGTTGGCCAGGTAGCTAGCTGTCTTCCACATTTCTTGGCATAAACAAGTACGTGTCTCCAGTGCGGAATCCATTTGTTGAAACATCTCAGTGGGTATTCCATCAATTCCTGGAGCCTTTTTTTTTTTTTTTTTT
>NW_006921801.1:4624296-4626391 GCF_000298275.1 Orycteropus afer afer
CCCTCCTTGGGTTTCCGAGGCAGTATCACTACGGAAGTAGATTGCCCCATCTTCCTTCCGAGGAGTGGCTGGTGGGTTTGAACCACCAGCCTTCTTTACATAGTGCATTATAATACTTTTCTTTGTCTTCCCCAGCTGCCTTTTGAAATTTTCTATTCAGCTCTTTCATTTCTTCCACTTGTTTTCCATTCAAGAACAAGTTTCAGAGTCTTTTCTGACATCATTTTGGTCTTTTCTTCCATTCCTGTCTTTTTAATGACTTTTTGCTTTCTTTATATATGATGTTCATGATGTCATCCCACAACTCGTCTGGTCTGTGGTCATTGGTGTTCAGATGTATCAAATCTGTTCTTCTATGGTTTCAATTGTTGTGGGATATATCCCATATATCAAGGTCATATTTTGACTCGAATGGCCTTGTTTTGATTTTGTTCTGGTTACCTAGGGCTGGTCTGACAAGAAATACACTGCAAATGGGATGGCCTTCACAAACAGTTTATTCTCTTACAGTTTGGAGGCTTTAAGTCCAAGTTGAAAGTGCCAGGCTCTAGGGGCTGGGTGAAAGCCCCTCAACTTTGGGGTCCAGCTCTGCCTCCTGCTCCCGGCCCACTGGAGCTAGAGCCGTTTCTTCACTCAGATAGCTGCTGGCTGCTGAGGCTGAGAAGCCCAAGGTTTACAAGTAAAAAGGCACAGTCCCGATGTTCCCACACCACACAGCAGGCCATTAATTTAAGCCCATTGTAAGTCCCAAGGTCAGCAGAGCATGGCAGGCTACTGAAAAATGACACGGCTACATGCAGGGTCCAAGCATGCCATAGGCTTGATACTATCTCCAAGACTTCTTAATGAACAGGAAGCAGACCACATCCCAAAGACAGCTACTCAGCTACTTGTGGTAGATCTCACCATAGAGCTGATTGCCAGTCTCATCATGGAGAATAACTACCACCAGCTGCCCAGCCACTCAGCCAGGCCCAGCCAAGGTGACACACAAATGTAACCACCACAATTTTCCTTCACCTGCAACTTCAACTTGCATATGAGCAGTTGATGGTCAGCTCCACACTCTTCTCCTGGCCTTGTTTTGGCTGATGATAGTGAGCTTCTCCATTGCCCATTGATGTACTTGATCTGATTCCTCTCTATTCCATCTGGCGAGATCCACGTGTATGGCTGTCGTTTATGTTGTTAAAAAATGGTATTTGCAATGTATAAGGCCTTACATTTGCAAAAATCTGCCATGCGATCTCTGGTGTCATTTCTGTCACCAGGGTCACGTTTTCCAACTACCAATGCTGCTGCTTCATTTCCAATTTTGGCATTCCAGTCACCAGTAATTACCAGTACATCTTGATTGCATTGCATGTTTGGTCAATATCAGACTGCAGATGTTGGTAAAAATTTTCAGTTTCGTTGTCTTTGGCTGTAGTGGTTGGTGCATAAATTTGAGTAATAATAATAACTGGTTTTCCTTGTAGGTATATGGGTATTATCCTGTCACTGACAGCATTATACTTCAGGATAGATCTTGAAACATTTCTTACTGATGATGTGACACCATCCCTCTTCAATTTGTCATCCCTGCCATGGTAGACCATATGATTGTCTGATTAAGAATGGCCAATACCAGTGCATTTCAGCTCACTAAGTCCTAGGATATTGATCTTTATGTGTTGCATTTCATTTTTGACAACTTCTAGTATTCCTAGAGTTATACTTCATACAGTCCATGTTCTGATTATTAATGAATGTTTGCACCTGTTTCTTTTCTGTGACTTTAAAACACAGTAATTTCATTGTATATACTTAGTGGAATATACAATGTGTTGTGTATAATTTGGGAGCTCTGGTGGCATAGTGCCTAAGGGATTTGAGTGCTAACTGGAAGTTTGGCAATTCAAACCTACCAGCCACTCCTTGGAAGGAAGACTGGCCAATCTACTTCCGCAGAGATACTGCCTTGGAAACCCAAGGAAGGGTTGTTGTGAGTCGAATTGACATGATGGGAGTGAATTTTCTTTTTTTTTTTTTTAATTCAATCCATGAGATTACTCTTATCAAAGGTGAGGAAATTGAGATTTTGTTTTTATGTGAA
>NW_006921801.1:4626706-4631007 GCF_000298275.1 Orycteropus afer afer
CAAAACTAAATGACATGGGCCAATGCATTTTTTTTTTTTTTTTTTTTCAGTATTCCTTCCCCTCTCCTTCTACCCCTGGCAACCAACAAAGAAAGTTTCCCTCCATATATAAACCTTTCCTTGACCCTCCACAACAACGAACTAATACTATATTTGTCCTTCTGTGATTGACTTATTTCACTCAGCATAATGTCCTCCAAGTTCATCCATACTATGCTGTGTTTTGCAGACTCTACATTATTCTTTTGTGCTGCATAGCATTCCATTATGTGTATGTACCACAGTTTGGTCATTTACTCTTCTGCTGATGGGCACATAGGTTGTTTCCATATTTTTGCTATTGTACATAGTGCTGCAATGAACATGAGTGTGCATATATCGGTTCCTGTCCTGGCTTTCACCTCTCTAGGATATATACCTAGTAATGGGATTGCTGGGTCAAATGGTATCTCTTAATTCCACCTTTCTATAGAATCACCATGTTGCTTTCCACAGTGGTTGTATCACTTCACATTTCCACCAGCAGTGTATGAGAGTCCCAGTCTCTACACATCCTCGCCAGCATTTGTTATTTTCTGTCTCGTTGAACCTTGCCATCAGTGGGGGGCGGTGAGAGGGCATCTCGTTTTGATCTGCATCTCTCTGATGGCCAGTGATTGTGAGCATCTCTTCATGTATTAGCTGGCCACCTGAATATCCTCCTTGGTGAAGTGTCTATTCATGGTTCTGCCCATTTTTCAGTTGGATTGTTAATTCCTTTGGTGTTGAGGCATTGGAGTGTTCATAAATCTTGAAGATAAGTCCCTTGCCAGATATGTAATTATCGGCAAATATGAATTTGTTGCTGTCATTTTTGTTATGTGGTGTCGATTTCTTTGTTCTGTATAATTTTCTCTGCTGAGTTTGTTTTGTATGAATCGTGTTATCACTTCCTTTGTTGCTATTGTTTTAGTATTTGCTGAATATTTGTGCTGGTCCTCTTTTTATTTTGATATGAAGTTTTATTATTTTTCTTTGAGGTTACCCTGTGATTTATAGTTTTCTTCCCAAGTTTAGTACAGTTTGTTCTATATTGTAGTTGTCTTGACATCCCTACCATCTAGAAGTTCTGTAACGACATGGTTTTTTCCCTCTTTTTTGGTTTGTAGTTGTCCTCATTTGTTGGTTGGTGTCTCTGGTTCTTTGTTTACAATCTTGTAGGCTTATTTACTTTGGATACTTCCATAGCTGGGTTGGTTTCTGTGTTATGTCACCATGTGTGTTAAAGGTCAGTTGTTGTTGTTGGCTATTGCTGCTTCTCTGTCCCGAGGGCTCTCTTTATCATCTTTTGTAAGTTTGGTCTGGTTTTAACAAATTCCCTTAATTTCTGCTTATCTGGAAATATCTAATTTCACCATCATATTTGAGGGACAATTTTGCTGGGTACATAATTCTTCATTGGAAATTTTTCTTTTTCAGGGTCTTATGTATACCATCCCATTGTCTTCTCGCCTGCATGGTTTCTACCTAGAAATCTGAGCTTAGTATTATTGATTGCCCGTTGTAGGTAAATTTTTGTTTTTCCCTTATTGTTCTCATGATTCTTTCTTTGTCTTTGGTTTTGGTGAGTTTGATGATGATATCTTGGTGATTTTCTTTCGGGTTCTATCCTATTTGGGGTTCATTGGACTTCCTGAGTGGACATATTCTCATCTTTCATCATACCAGGGAAGTTCTCTTCCAACAAATCTTAGACAATTTTCTTAGTGGTTTTATTTTTCTCATCCTGTTATGGAATTTGAATGACATATAGGTTATTCCTTTTGATGGTATGCCACATGAACCTTAGGCTTTCTTCATTTGTTTTGATCTTTTTTCTAACTGATCCCTTTCCAAAGAAGTATCCAGGTATTTGTCTTCAGTCTCATTAATTGTGTCTTCCATTGCATCAGTTCTACTCTTTTGCTCTTTCAATGTGTGTTAACTATTTCTGACAATTTAGTATTAATCTTCTGGATTTCTATCTGTAGATTTTGAATCATTTCTAATTTTTCATTTGTTTTGTCATTTTGTTCTTGTATTTTCTTCTGAAATTCTTCTAGGGTTTTGTCTGTGTTTCCCTTGATCTGTCTCTCAATCCTTTGAAGGTACCTAAATATAATTCTTTTGAATTCCTTACCAGGGAGTTCCAGTGCTGTATCTTCCTCAGGGATGTATTTTGGGTCTATATCCTGGTCCCTTGTTTCTCCTGCTTTATCTTGCTTCTTTGTGTGGACTGTGATGGTCTGTTGTCTCCAAGGCATTGTGATGTTTTTGTGTTGATATTTAACTGGTGATTGTATGTTGGAGTGACTTGCCCACAATTTTTGTTTTCTTTGTTTTGTTTGTATGTTATCTATGCAAACAGGGTACTGTGCTGTGCTCCTCTATTCACTAGTTGACAGCACTTATACACTCACCACCTGTCTCCTTTCCTGTTGTCAGCCTCTTGTATGTCCCTGCCAACCTTGGCAAACAGAGTCTATTCTTAGGTCCCTAGAATCCAAATGAGAATGCTGTTACTTTAAAATCCAAAATGGTTGCCACTTGTAAAGATTCAAAATGGCTGCACCATTGGTCACTTTACATATCCAAAATGGCTGCCACTTATGAACATTCAAAATGGCTGCACCCTCGATCACTTTAAATATCCAGAATGGCTGCTGCATGTAAACAGTCAAAATGGCTGCGCCCTCCAGGCAGCGGAAAGTCAACAGCTCAGGTTGTCTCCCTCCTTGCTGTTTCCCTTCCTAGTCATAGGCCACCAGTGCAGTCATTCCTGCAGTGCTTGGTCACCAGGGCTGATCTTTAGGTCAATTCTCAGGTCCCAACACTACTTGATAATATTCAGGCTGTTGGTCCCGTCAGAGTAGCTGACAGTCCACAGCTCCGGCCATCTCTGTACTCACTATTTTCGTTCAGGTTCTTCCACTAGTTGGTGCCTAATCCACTTCTGTATAGTTCCTTTCAAAGCTCAGGGCTCCAGAATTATCTTCTGTATCTCTGTCAATTGGTTTTTCTTTTTTTTTTGTTGAAGAGGGTCAATGTTGCTTGTCTGCCTATTCTTCCATCTTACCGTAAGTCCCCCTTATTTCTTTTTATGGCTGAATGATATTCCATTGTATGTGTAATACCACATTTTATTTATTCATTCATCTGTTGATGGACATTGGGGTTGTTTCCACCTTCTGGCTATTGTGAGTAATGGTGCTGTGCACGTTGGTTGAACATGTCTGTTTGGTGAATACATATCTGTTTGAGTCTCTTCTTTCCATTTCATTTCCAACTGCCAGCCTTCTGGTTAGCAGTCAAATGCCTTAAGCACTATGCCACCACAGCTCCCATTCCTTTAATTCCTGCAAATGGAATTCTGGGTCACATGGTAGTTCTGTGTTTCACCTTTTGAGGCACCCCCATACTGTTTGCCATAATGGCTTACACCATCAATGTGTGAAAGTTCCAGTTCCTTCCCACCAATAATATACAAGAGTTTTCAATTTCTCCACATCTTTGATAACACTTACTATTGCCAGTTATTTTTCTGATAATTGCCATCCAAATGGTTTTGAAGTGGTGTGTGAGGCTGGGTTCTCTAGAGAAGTAAAACCAGTAAAGTTTACATATACATACAGAGAAAGAGAAATTTGTCTTAGGAAAATGGCTCACATACTTATAGAAGCTGGCAGGTCCCAAGTTCTGGGATCAAACATTAAGCTGGAGGCTTTTCCAGAATCATGCTGCTGCAGGGGCTGACGAGCTCAAGATTGGCAGGCAGTATACCGACTGTTGACTCCAATGAATGACGGATCTAAGATCTCCAGGCTGAATGGTGGATTGTTCGCTCACGGGACAGTTGTAGGCAGCACAACAGGATCCTGATCCACAGAAGAGTGTCTTTTTCCCAGGATGTTCATAAATATATTGGAAGCAGGCCACACCTCTAGGGAAACTCCTTTCAATGGATTGGCTGCTCAGAACATATGCATCCGATCCTATCATGGGAATAATCCACATCACAACTGCTTAAACCACACAGAATTGTGGTCCAGCCAAGTTGACACACAGTTCCACCTATCACAAATGGGTATTTCATTGTGGCTTTGATTTGCATTTCCCTAATGACTGATCTGGGAGCTCTGGTAGCATAGTGGCTAAGGCGGTTCAAACCCACCAGCCACTCCTTGGAAGGAAGGCTGGGCAATCCTACTTCCGTAGTGATACTGCCTCGGAAACCCAAGGAGGGGTCGCTATGAGTCAGGGCTGACTTGACGGCACATAACAAC
>NW_006921801.1:4640485-4642430 GCF_000298275.1 Orycteropus afer afer
TATAGGACCATTGTCTGCCAACCCTATATATGATCTTGGATACACTCCCCATTTAGACATACCTAATTGTTTAGCCTGTCCACCTGTCTATCCGTTGGACAAAATCTTTTGATGCACGTAAATGTATAATTTTTAGGAGGTTCTAGTCGTCTGGTTGTCTCCTGCTGTTTTTGCTTTTTTAGTTATGTTTGATAGTGTATTTATGCCACGTCTTAGGACCCCTAAGTTTGCTTCTATTTTTTTCTTTGATGATCTTTATGGTTTGGGGTTTTACATGTAGGTCTTTGATCCATCTAGAGTTAGTTTTTTTTTTTTTTTTTTAAATATGGTGTGAGGTATGGGTACTATTTAATTTTCCTGAAAATGGATATCCAGTTTCGCCAGAACCATTTGTTAAAGTGACTGTCTTTTCCACTCAATAGATTTCAGCCCTTTGTCAAAGATCAGCTTGTGTATCTAAACCAAAACCAAAGTCACTGCCATTGAGTCGATTCTGACTCATAGCGACCCACATTGGGTTTCTGTAAATCTTAACAGAAGTAGATTGTCCCATTTTCTTTCTGTGGAGTGGCTGGTGGGTTTGAACCACCAGCCTTCTGGTTAGCAGTCAAGTGCTTTAGCCACTATGCTACCAGATTTACTTCTGGGTTTTCAGTTCTATTGGATAGGTCTTTGTGTTTGTCATTGTATTAATACCAGGCTGTTTTTAACTGCTTTTGAGATTGGGGTGTGTGAGGCTGCCTACTTTGTTCTTCTTTAGTAGTGTTTTGCTTACCTGGGATCTCTTTCCTTTCCGTATGAAGTTGGTAATTAGATTTTCTGTCTCTTTAAAGAATGCTGATGGAATCTTGATTGGTGTTGCATAATATCTGTAGCTTGCTTTGGGTAGTATTGTCATTTTTATAATGTCGAGTCTTCCTATCCATGAGCAAGTTATATTTTTCCATTTATGTATGTCTCTTTTGGTTTCTTATAGTAGTGTTTTGTAGTTTTCTTTGGATAGCTCTCTTGTGTCTCTGGTTAGATTCATTCCTAAGTACTTCATCTTTTGGGTTGCTATTAAAAATGATCTTGTTTTCCTGTAATTTTCAGAGTTCTCTTTGTTAGTGTAAAGAAATCCAGTTGATTTTTCTATGTTGGTCTTGTACTCTGCCACTTTACTGAAGCCTTCTGTTAGTTCCAGTTCTAGTAGTTTTCTTGTTGAGTCTTCAGATTTTTCTGTGTATAGGATCATATTGGCTGTAAATAGAGAGAGTTCTGCCATAGTAGCTTTTTAAAGGAATCTTTCCTGTTTTCTATGAGGATCATGCCATCTAAGACTGTTGTTGTTGTTACGTGCCGTTGAGTCGGACCAACTCATAGCGACTCCTCCTTGGGTTTCTGAGGCAGTATCACTACGGAAGTAGGATTGCCCCACCTTCCTTCCGAGGAGTGGCTGGTGGGTTTGAACCACCAGCCTTCTGGTTATCACTCAGATGAGTTAGGCACTATGCTACCAGAGCTCCCAGTGGTGGTGAAAACAGGAATCCTCGTCTTGTTCTTGGTATTAGGGTGAAAGCTTTCAGTCTTTTACGATTGGATGTTTCCTTTTTTTTTTTTTTAAGTCTTTTACCATGTTGAGGAATTTCCCTTTGTTCCTAGTTAGCCGAGTGCTTTTATCAAGAAATTATGTTGGATTTTGTCAAATGACTTTTTTTTTCTGCATCAATTGAGATGATCATATCATTCTTTTCCTTTGTTTTATTAAAGTGGTGTATTACATTGATTTTTTTTCTTAAATTGAATCACCCTGGAATTCCTAAGATAAATCTTACTTAGTCAATGTACAGTGTTGTTGTTGTTGTTATTTGCCGTCGAGTCAGCCCTGACTCATACCGACCCCTCCTTGGGTTTCCGAGGCAGTATCACTACGGAAGTAGGATTGCCCAACCTTCCTTCCGAGGAG
>NW_006921801.1:4642550-4645136 GCF_000298275.1 Orycteropus afer afer
ACCTTTATAGTATTTGGATTTGGTGTGCTGATATTTTGTTGAGGTCTAGTGAACAACTTTTGATGCTCATAACATTTTCATTTGGTGATGTGATATGGATTTACCTAAAATAAATTTACCAGTTTGTAGTTTGAGTACTTTCTGCTCTTTCTAGTTACGTGATTACTGCTTCTTTTATTGTAAACTTCTTTTTTGTTGTTAGTTGCCATTGAGTTGATTTCAGTTTACTTCTAATATTAGAGAAAGCAGAGCTTTTCATGGATCTTGAGGGTTAGGATTGTGGCTGCTACACTGTCTTGTTGAAGGCAGTATCTTCTTTCTTTGAATGGTTGCTGAGGTTTTTGTATAAACGTTTTCTAAGGACCGTCTGTGGAGTTAGGATGGCTATGGGATCGGGACTTCTACTTGTGGTTATATTTTTAGATTTCACCCTCTTAAGTCATCTTTTGGTTGCCTGGAAGGGAGGCTTTGCAGTCACTAAATTTGAAGGTTCACTGAATCTGTATAGTGTTTCAGTTATGTTAACTAGGTGTCTTAGTTATCTAGTGCTGCTATTAATATCACAAATGGGTGGCTTTAAAAAAACCAGAAGTTTATTTACTCACAGTTTAAAAACCTGTTGCCATAGAGACCATTCCACCTCATAGTGACCCTGTAGGACAAAGTAAAACTGCCTCATGGGGTTACCAAAGCAGACTGCCACATTTTTCTGTGGCACAGTGACTGGTGGGTTCAAACTGCTGACTTTTCTGTTCACTGCAATGAACAGAAAGGCTCCTTTTCTTACAGTTGAGGAGGCTAGAGTCTGAGTACAGGGCTCTGGCTCTACAGGAAGGCTTTCTCTCTCATTTGGCTCTGGGGGAAGGTCCTTGTCTCTTTTCAGCTTGTTTCTAGGTTCCTTGGAGATCTCATGGGGTGTAGCATCTATCTTCCCTCAACTCTGCTTGCTTGCTTCTTTGCCTGCTCAGTTTGTTCTTTTATATCTCAACTGTCTCATTAACATATCAAAGAAAAATCATTCCCAAATAGGATTATAATCACTATGTTGTTGTTCTGTTATTTGCCGTAGAGTCAGCCCCGACTCATAGCGACCCCTTCTTGGGTTTCCGAGGCAGTATCACTACGAAAGTAGGATTGCCCAACCTTCCTTCCAAGGAGTGGCTGGTGGGTTTGAACCACCAGCCTTCTGGTTAGCAGTCAAGTGCTTTAGCCACTATGCTACCAGAGCTCCTATAATCATTATAGGGGTTAGGATTTACAATACATTTTTTGGGGGGACACAATTCAATCCATGACACTAGGTAATATATAAAGTAATATTAAAAATATAAAAATTCAGTTTGTGAAAATCCCAGGACTTTTCCTTGGAGTTAGCTCTCTAAGGTTGCTTTCGGTAAGATCAGTTTTTGTTTAGGTTGTTTAATATTTGGGAATGATGCTGAAAGAATGGAGCCATTTTTCTGATAAACATTTTTTTTTGCCATGGTAGATTTAAACATTTGTTAAAATACAAAAGCTACACTTTATTTCCAATTCACGGTTATGTTTGTAATTTTTGATTCTGTTAATGTATTCCTTTTGCAGCTTTGAGAACAAAATATAGTTCCTGTCATGGTAAAATGTCATCAGTTTTGTGTTTCAGAGTATTAGTGAACATACATATAACGTATTTATGAAGCTTTATTTAGAAATCAAAAATCCAAGGGGAAGTACTTGAAAGACTACTTATATGAAAATAATTATCTTCAGAGAAGTAAACCTTTTTTGTTTTTTCTTTGTTACATTTATGCTCGATGCCTTTTAGTCAACAAATGTTTTACTTCTATGGTTTGGGTAGTACACTGTGCCTGAAGATAGCAGATGGAAAAGCATATACAGAAAAGCATATCAAAATTTGGCATGCTAAACTTTCACTAGTATAAACTAAACCTTGTATGATAATAAAGTAATAAAAAAGTCTTCAGTGAATATTCTTTTTTTTTTTTTATTAGGATTTGGGTGAAGATTTACAGAGTAAATTCACTTTTCATACAGCAGTAGTGAATATTCTTTTAAAGTCATAGTCTCCAGGTCTAATTTTAGAGAAAGGTCATACTTTAAAGATTTTGTTAATAAGCTTTTATTCAAATTACCATAAATACTTACTTTTAAATTTAAAAGTAAATGCTTGTTAATTTTAGTGAAGCAGAATAGAAAATTTTCTTAGTTCTTTATGATTTTTCTTTAACTTTACCATGGATTAATAATCAATTTATTAACAGAAGTAATGTTTCAAAAAAAGGAGCCCTCGTGGCACAATAGTTAAGCACTCAGCTACTAACTAAAAGGTTGACAGTTCAAACTTACCCTGTAGGAGAAAGACCTGGTGATCTGCTCCAGTAAAGATTGTTGTTGCTATATGCCGCCGAGAGGAGAGACAACGCAGGGACGCCAGAGTAGCAGGCCGGAAGAGCAGGGAAGGGGATAAAGGCCTTGAGCCCCAGGCTTATAGGTGAGGAGAGACAACGCAGGGACGCCAGAGTAGCAGGCCGGAAGAGCAGGGAAGGGGATAAAGGCCTTGAGCCCCAGGCCCACAGGTGAGGAGAG
>NW_006921801.1:4646491-4649271 GCF_000298275.1 Orycteropus afer afer
CGAATCAGACCCGACTCATAGCGACCCCTCCTTGGGTTTCCGAGGCAGTATCACTATGGAAGTAGATTGCCCCATCTTCCTTCCGAGGAGTGCCTGGTAGGTTTGAACTGCCAGCCTTCTGGTTAGCAGTCACGTGCCTTAGGATTATAGCTTTAAAAACCGTATTAAGCAGTTCTGCTTTGTTACATGGGGTTGTTGTGAATTGAAATCTGCTCATTGTCACCCAACAATAGCAACAACAGAAAAATTTTGTAAGTGAAAATATGTAAATAGTTCTCTTGCCCTATCTTCGTTCATTCTTATGTGCTTGCAGTTAGCGTGTATGTAAAATCATGGTGTTTGTGTTGACTTTATATTGCTGTCCTTTCTCTTAATATGGTGGTGGTGGGTATTTGCTTGTGGAATCACTTTAAAATGAATATTGAACTATAGAAATGTGGATTGAAATGAAGACTACAGAATAATTTTGAAGATTTTACAAAAATAGGCTTTCACTATTTAGCTGATGTATACTTGACTGCAGAATGCTGTGAATTTTTTTTTTTTTAATTGTGATTTGGGTGAAAGGTTACAGAGCAAATTCATTTTCCATATAGCAGTTCATACACATTTTGTTTCATGACATAGACTGCAATTCCCCACAATGTAACAGCTCTCTTCCACTTCTTCCCTGAACTTACTCCTTCCCTGTGTTGCCTCACCCCAGTTATCTCCTTGTGCAAACACTACCCTTCTGTTCTCCCATGACTGATGGCTCGAAGAAGTATACCTACGTGATGTAAATGTTCAGCCCATATGCCTGTCTATTATTTGTCTGGAAGCCATAGGAGTGAGTTCATTTCCAGACCTGAAGGGTAGCTAGGGACCATAGCCTCAGGGGTCTTAACCAGGCTCTATCAGACCAGCAAACCTGGTCTTTTTTTATTTTTTATTTTTTATGATTTTGAGTTAGTTCCACATTGTTTTCCCACTCTATCCAGGGTCTCTTGTACTTCCAAGTGGTTGACATTGGTAGCTGGACACCATCTAATTTTTCTGGTCTCATGGTCAAATAGGCTAAGAACTTCATGGTCTACCAGTTCCTTGGACTAATTGTTTCCATACTTCTTTGGGTTCTTCGTTTTTCTTTGCTCTGAATGAGGAGAGACCATCATTGGGTCAAGATGTCCGCTTGCAAGCTTTTAAGATGCCAGTTGCTACTCGCCGAAGTAGAACGTAGAACAATGTTTTTGTGTGGTGTGTCATGCCAATTGAGCTTGATGTTGGGTGTTCCCTGTGACCATGGTCCTGAGCCTACAGCTCCAACTATTCGCTCCCTCAGGGTAGCTGGCTGTGGCCCAGAAGTCACCACAACCTTGTCCCTTGTCAGCTCTACTGTATACCTGGACATTCTTCTAGCTTTTACAGATATGCTTGTAGAAGCGTCATCTGCCAACCCTGTACCTGGTCATGGGCACACTCCCCCCTGCGTAGATGTACCTGATTGTTCAGCCTGTCCACCCACCTATTCACCAGTGGATCAATGCTTTCCATCATTGACAGCGCAGTACTGAATATGCAGAAGTGTTCATCATTATTGTCTGTACCTCCTATACCTCTCTGTCTTTTTCAGTGCCACCGTGTTGTTTGTTCTGATTCTGTGTGTGACTCTGAACTACTGTATTGAGGGCCCAGAAAGAGAAAAATCTTTGCTACTATTTTTTTCCTGGGTTTCTAAAAAAGTTTATTAGGAAAAAGGTCAGCTGTAATCCCTAATGGTAGGCAGAAACAATAGCTCGCTAAAAAAAACACAAAACCAAGAAGCAAACAAACCCCCCCCCCATGTTTTATATTACTAAACTTTAGATAAAGATTTAAAATTACTTGCTAAAATTAAAAATCAGTTTTGTTCGTTATACATAATTGACATTATATTTATTGCTTCTGAATATTCCAGTATTAGGTGGGTCTAGAATTCTGTTAATGGATATTGTTTCTATGGAGACTTTATTCCATTGTCCTTTGGCTTCTTTTGCTGAGTAGTATGTAAGTATAAGTTTATTCCTTTACAGGTAATCTTTTGTGTTGCATTTTAAGACCTTCCCCTGACCCCTTTATCCATAAGTCTGAATTGATTTGAAGGCAACTGGATACTGGTTTTGTCTTTTGAATTATATAGTTGTACTACAACTATAGAAAAGGTTTTAAAAATTCATTTTGTCCAGATTTTGTTGGTTTTTCTGAATTGGAGGATTCATATCATTGCGGCAGTTTTGAAAAGTCTCAGCTATTTTCTCATCAAATACTACCTTTCTTTCTTTTCTCCTTGAATTCCCATCTGACTGTCTGGACTTTCCCATTGTATCCTTTATGTCTGTCAAATTTTCTTTCCTATTTTCTCCTGTTTATCCTTTTGCGTTATCTTGCTGGTTTTTACTAGCTCTGTCTTTGCTTGATAATTCTTCAGCTATGTATAATTATCAGTCCATTTAGTTTTAAATTTTTTTGTGCATGTGCATATACACACAATTTACAAAGTTTCTTTTGAGTCTTCCTGATATCTCTAGTTTTTTATATGAAGGTTTTATTCTTTTTATGCGTGTCTGATTTCCTTTTATAATTCTTAATGACTGAAGAAACTAATTTTTGTAGTCTCACGTATTTTGTTATCTGGGGTTTTGGGGTATATACTCCCTGTTTGTATTTACTAACTTTTGTTCATTTTCAATTTTAGGTTCGCCTTTAGCAGGAGTTGTTGTTATGTGCCATCGAGTTGGAGCTGACTCATAGCAACCCCTCCT